>NW_004524637.1:9782425-9804040 GCF_000260255.1 Octodon degus
GGAGGGAGAAGGCAGGGGAGGGAAGGGGAGAGGAAGGGAAGGGAAGGAAAAGGGAGAGAAGAGAAGGAAGGGAAGGGAAGGGAAGGGAAGGGAAGGGAAGGGAAGGGAAGGGAAAAGAAACACACGTTCTTCCAGGTCATACCTCCAGTGACTCAACCAAACTCTGCCTCCTAATGGCATTCAGCTATAGATTCAGCCACTAATGAGAAAACCCCACCTCAGAGCACACGAAACATTTGGGGAGTGTTCTAGATATAAACAATAACAATGGATATATAAATGCTGGTGTTACAGGGTCACAGATATCAGATTAGATCACCAAAAGATTAGAGAGGGTAGTAGAGAAAGTGACAAAGGATTAAAACTTTGATATCGTGTCTGTTTTTCAGTCAATGAATTCATAGCATTACCCAACACCCTACATATGCAATTATAATGACTAACTCAGTTCTTCTTCTCCTCAAAAAATGTTTGCTCAAACTATGTCAAAATCAGCTTTCCAGATAACTGAGGTGAAATGACAAAAGAAAACTGAAATATATCATGTCATTATGTCAGATTTCTTAGACATAAGGTGCAATAAACCCCACTTTCCAACACGAATGAAAATTGGGGTTGTGGAAAGCTTTTGGGTAGTGTAAGAAACACCTGCACAAATCATCCTTACCAATGCTGTTTTGTCTTCAAGGCTGATCTCACTTTTCCTTTCCTGTATTTCTGGGCTCTTAACCCTGAATTGGTTTACAGATATTTGTTCTGATGCATAAAGTCGAAGCGAGTCTATTCCATTAATGTGCATGCATGGAAAGTTTGCCTGGAGAAAAATTGCCAGGGCTGGCCACTTTTTCCATTATTTAATAAATTATTTCAGAATGATGTTTTAATCATGAAAGTTTACTCTTTTATGGGGACTTCTAAACAAGTCCAAATCTTACTTTTTTCTAAAGAGAGGGGGATGTTTTCTGGTTCTGGATTAGTTTAGTTGCTGACATACTGAAGATGGACGGTTCCTTTTTCTGATTTTCTCTCCTATTATATACTTTTCACATTTAGTAATTTTACCCATAAAAAGACAAGTAAAATCTTGAAAATATAATGAATTCTTTTTTATTATGATAATTCAATGTATAATCATTATGTGGATAGACTTTTATTAGACAAAATTATAATTCACACATATAAAGAACTAAAGATTTTTAGTTAAAATATTCTGCAAAACAAAATAATAGCTTATGATTGAAACTTAAACTATAGAATCTAAAGTCTTTGTAAGTCTTCGGTGCTTTAGAAAAACAGGACTCGGGAAATTCCTCTCCTTTACCCAGTTACTTTAATAGGAGTGTAAAATAAGTTATGTTGAAACATGGTACTGGTACTGGTTATAAAACGATCTTTTATTTTATAAAAGCACAAATATAACTAAATAACAGATTTCTCATGTATGTTTTATCCCCAAAACAGTACTTTAAGGTCATCAAGCTGGTAGATTTTTAATGGCTACATCTGGCAGATGTGCTATAAAAAAGCTTCATTCATAGACACTTAAATTTCAATTTCATACAATTCTTAAGTATCACAAAATATTGTTTTGCTTTCAACTTTTTTCCCACAACAATTTAAACACAAAAAAATTTCTTAGCTCATCAGCTATGCAAAAGTGGTGGTGGACTGCCAGTGGCCTGCTGGGCAGATTGTGCTTAACCTTGACTCCAATACTGAATCTCAGTATTGGATGGAAGTCCCGACAGACCTAATCCCTGCTAATTCAGCACAAAAAATGTTGTCCTCTTTTGAAGAGTAATTGCTAAATATAGGCAGACTTAACAGCAAAATGCGAAGAAGATAAATACAATGTTCTTAGTCTATAGTTCTTAGATTTTATTACTTTTTGCCTATGTTATATTTTTGGTTCCTAAAAATTTTATGCAAATTTTACAATATCTTGACCAAGTATCATTTTAGTCCAAGATTCTTATTGTGTTCCAGGTTTAGATTTTTGCGACTTAAGATGTTAGCCACCCTCCTATTCTGCTGTGTCCAGATGTGCTAAGCATTGCATATTTACCTTCAATTAAGTTTTTAATGAAATATTAAATAGAGCAGAGCCAAATATAGTTACCTACATCTTCTATGTGAGACTGAATCAACTCTACAACTTATTTCTATGTGTTTACAATGTGTTCATAGGAAACTTTATTTAATGGCCTCAACACATTACATTTTACGTGTTTTTAAAAGGATATACATTTTACTTGCATGATATTTGTTCTCAGAATATTTGTGCTTGTTCTATTGAACTCATTTCATCAATTTTCACTAGATATATGCCTAATAAACAGTCCTAGAATTTCACTGATAGTTTATGTTAAACAAATATTATTTTCAGACAAGTCTACTATCTTTCTAAATTTTGAAAAATCATGTTCCTTCAGCTTTTATATTCTTCCATGTCTTCTTTCATTTACAGTCCTAAAAATGACTAGTAAGGTGTGATTTGTTCTTAATATAAGTCACCCAATGCAATCCTAATTATTTACACTGTGCCTATAAATTTTAGGGTTTCCTTTTGGTCCTACCTCTTGCTTTTCCAATCTCTGGAAAACCATGTCCTCCAAACCTCGGGGTGATCTCAAAACTAAAAAGTCAGCATTCTAAAAGTTGTGAACACTTGCTTTTTCTCCTTCATAAGTCATTTCAAATACCATTTAGACTCTGAAAAGAAAAACTTCTCATCATGAATAGAATTGCAATGAAATTTTATTAAACTCTACACTTCGTTGCTGGCAACATAGGGCAGATGGATCTCTGCTTTATCTATATGTTCTCTGCGATGATGTCTCTCCATTCTGCAAAGTAAAACATCACTCATGGCAAAACTTTAACTCCAAATGTTGGTAAGCACTGCCTCCGCCAACGCCAGCCTCTCTGCTCCATGGCTGTGAGCATCTGAAGGTACTGATTTGGCTCCTGAAGGACCATGACTCAGGAAAATGACTGAAATAGAAACAAAAATCTTTAAACATTTAGGCTAACCTCAATCAGCGGAGCCTCAAAGATTTGTAACATCAAAGACCAAGACATGGGATTTTTAATTCACCCTTCAAAACAGAATCATGCTTTTTTCTCCACTTGTTCTGGGTATTATACAAGACTAAACTCTAGCTTATATCATAGAGGGGGGCCTTCAAACATTTATCCATAGTATCAGTCCTGAAAGCTATCAATATTATCCTCGGTAAGTCATTTTCACTAATACTGCTTGTTTCCAACATCTTAGCCACCCCTTTTCAAAAGCATATCATGTTGATATATTTAGATGTATTAGATGCTATTACATTATTTCTCATAACACATTATAGTAATGTTGGCTTTCATTAGACAGACCTTCACTTGACTGCTCAAAATATAGCTGAGTAGTTAAGTTTCAGTTATGTACCAACATGCACACTGGATTCTGATCATCTTTCTTAAACAGTGGATTGGCAACGTGGTCAGCTTGTAATACCCAGCTGCACTGAACAAAGGTAGTGCTGATGTGGGAGACCCACCTGAGGCATAAGAGGCAGAACTGGAGAAGGAGGAGAAAGAAGAGGAGGAGGAGGAAGAGGAGGAGGAGGAGGAGGAGGAGGAGGAAGCTGTTGGGAGCTGGTACAAGCTGTTGGGAAGCTGTAGGGGGCTGTTGATTTTCCTGGAGGACCTTGTCCTGCTGGATTTCCTATGAACTAGGCTGTTCTCATTGTCAAAAGAGCTCAGGACCTTATTGTTACTGAGGATGGCTATGGTTCACTTTGAGGGAACTCTGGTCCTCATTTTGAGCATTGATTCATGGCTCTAAAGATGGAGATCAGGCACTGCTCAGTCTCCTAGAGAAGCTGGTCATGGTGGCTTTCCTGATAGGAACCCAGCTGGTCTCATCATTGGAGGAGCTGAGGCCCTCCCTGTTGCTGAGGATGGCTGTGACACTTTGGGGGGAAGCCCTGGTTCTTACGTTGAGTGTCACTTCCTGGCTTCAGTGCAGATCCCTCAACTTGCTGGCGCAGAACCTTCATCTCTCTGCCACAGACTTTCTAGCTCCCACCACTGATGTTTGGGCCTTTCCAGTGCACATCCATGAAACAGGCCTGCATGTGACATTGTCATGAGCTCTAGAACTCCATCCAGCTGGACTCACAAGGACATTGTCATGAACTCTAGGTCTTCAGCTGGACCCATGCAGGACATTACCATGGGGTTCAGGCCCTCAGCTGGATTCTTTGGTCTGTAGTAAACAGATTTCCTGCACTCTCTTTTTGTATATGACTCTTTAGGTGACTATTATCAAATAGTTTTATGATTAAGTGTCTGTATTGTATTGTTCCTTTTGCAAACCCCCAAAGTACAGCACATAGAAACCAGTCTTATTCCTCTGCTCTTTCCTTATTGAAACCTGCAAATTCATAATATGTCTAATTAAAGTTTTGGAGGGTACCATTGTCTGTAAGAATGTGAGTAGAGGAATGGAGAGTCCAACTGTGGTCAATGTCCTGCCTACACTGGTAGAGTGGAACTCCATGGAGGTGGGCTCTAAACGAAATGTTCCTGAGCAAGTGGCTGAGGGGAAGGCCTACAACAGGAAGTTACACTGGGTCTTTCATGCTGGGAAAGATTGTCCACAGCAAATCTTCTGTTTTCAGTGTCCTGGTTCAAACTGGCCTAGAAGGGATGGAATATAGTCATCGATTTCTAAATTTCTGGCCAGCTCAGTTTTTCACCAAGCACTTGTGCTCTCTTCCTCTTAATCTGTCTGGATCCTTCCAGGGAAATTCACATGGCACCAGTGCCCCTTTGCCCTGCATCCTCATAGTATGAAGCCCAAAGTTCCTCAGGCATGTGAGCCCTGGCTTGGAGGGTGGGTTGGTCTATCAATACTAAGCTGTTTCTCCTAAGTCAGCTGAAGATCCACTACACTCAAGGTTCTGTATTTAAAGAAGAATGAAGTGTTCTGTTTCCATCATACAGAGAAAATATTCAGAAAACATTGTTCCTACTCAGGTAAATTTCAAAATCATTAAAAATTCTCTCTCTCTCTCTCTCTCTCTCTCTCTCTCTCTCTCTTTTGTGTGTGTGTCTTGAGTTAAGATCACAAAGCAAATCAGATAAACTGAATTCCAAAGAAACTTCCAGAAGAAATGGCACATGTAAATGGTTTTGCAGTCAATGGAACATGGGAGGAAAGTACACAGAAGAAAAGACAAGAAGACGGTTGAAATATTAGCAATTCTTAAAGGCTGAACATGGCTATCATGATATTTTGGACTCTTGTTATCTATTTTGTATAGACTTACACTTGTAGTAATAGAAAAAGAATGGGTACAGAAGAAAAAAAAAAAAACAGGAGGAACCATCACAGGTTATTGCCAGGTGTGTAGGGCCTGGCAGTAGTTGTCAGGGGCAGCAGTGTAAAATGGAGACATCCACCCATGAGGCAGCAATACAAAACTTGGTAGCATCTGTCCCTGACACTTCACTGGCACAAGCCAAAGGATATCTGCCCCTGAGTAGGCAAGAAGGCTGCCCACTTTTCAGCTCCTGTCTGAGGTTGGACAAGTCTAGAAAAATGTGAGAAGTGTTGGCTTTCCCTCTGTGCATTGACATAAGACAAAAGCCATACACCACTGGGGAAAGGGTGGGTTACTGACTTGTACTAAAGACTCCCCAAGTGGTATAAGATGTAAGAGCTGGATGCCATGGGAAACCAACAGAGAGGTAAGTCCTGCACCAAGCCTGGGGGTGGGGCTGCTCCAGGTGCAGAACCTGGACCACAAGGATGCACTATCCATGAAGTGCAAGCACAATGGAGATACTGAAGGAAGAGCATCAAGAACTGCATCTCTGCTCATGCTGTCTGGCCCTGAATAGCTCACTCGTAACTTCTGCAGTGAGCTAGAGAGAGCTTGGAGAGGGACCTGCTTCACTGTTGAGAGTGTGCCGGCCCCGCTGACCTCTGAAGGTAGAAACACTGGGACACACGCTCTGCTTGGTCAGGACCCACTCAGAGCTCATGATACCAGCAGTTTGAAAACTAGGATACACTAAATAGAACTATGATGATAAGAAAAGTCATCCTGACTTAAACAGATTAACTCAACTCCCCTTACCAGAGAGTGTAATGAGTTGTAGCCATTTGGAGCTCATAGACAACTCCCTTGGTTTTTTTTTTTTTTTTTTAAGTGTAACATTCAATTTTATTATTTCTTTCTCAAGAGTTTTCTTCAGTCCATTAAGACTCAGCTCCCCTTACATGGGCTTTGGTGGAGGTCGTGGGGCAGCACCAGCAGGTCTAAATCGGGGTGGAGGAGTTCGGTCCTTACGGGCTTCACGAGATCGATTTCTGACCACTTTGCTGTGAATGGCACAACTCACACAATAATGCAGCTTCACATACAGCTTGGGAAGCACATAACTGTCGAAGACACTCGCTTCGGAAATGTCCCTGATGGCGGCGGCCTCCACTATGTTCTGAATGACAAACTTCTTAATAGCCTTATCCTTGGGTACGCACCGGGCGCAGTTCGTGCAGCGAATAGGCTGCACATGACCGCGGCCCTTTTGGGCACGACCGTTGTTCCTTCTTTTTTTCGTCATCTTGGAAAAGAGGATCCGAAAGAGCTCCCTTGGGTTTTAATGTTATATCATACACAGGATTGGTCTTTCTATCAAATATGATAAGGCATAAATGTAAGGAGAAAGGACTCATTCTGAAAATATCATGTAGTCCCTATAATCAGAGTCAGAGACAGGCCTGATGTTGGAAGCATGTAAAATGGAATTCATACTAAATGCTAAAGAATTCACTCGAAGCCAGCTGTGGTGGCTCAGGCTGGCCATTCTAACAATCAGGAGCCTGAGGCAGAAGGGTTGGCTTTGACTGGGTTACATAGCAAGTTCAAGGCAAGCCAGAACTACAAGGAAAGATTGTTTCTGAAAAGAGCGAGCGAGTGAGCGAGCGAGAGCGAGCGAGCGAGCGAGTGAGCGAGAGCCAGACAGCCAGACAACCAGAGACAGAAAGACAGAGAGAGACAGAGAGACAGAGACAAGAAGAAACAGGTAGACACAGAGGCAGAGAGACAGAGACAGAGTGACAGAGACAGAGACAGAGAGACAGAGAGACAGAGAGTGAGCGAGCTAAAAGAAAAGGTAAAAGACAGTATAAACATTGAGAAGTTTCAGCAGAGAAAACAAAAGAATCAAATAAAACTCTCTTCAGAAAAACATAATAAAAAGAAAATGCTTGTTGAGTTACTGACCGATACAGTAGAGAAATAAAAGGAAACTACCATTGAGCTTGAAGATTACTCCATGAAATGGTTTGCAGTAGAATAAAAAATAGGAAATAAAGTTAAACAAAGACATCAAATCATTTTGGAGCTGTAAAACAACAAGCATACAAACAGAGTCTTGGAAGAAAAGAGAGTAAGTGGCCCAAGAAATATGTGAAGAAGTAATGGGTGAGAAAAGATGACAAACTGCAAATCCAAAGTCTCATCAACTCCTAAACAGAAAAAAGTAGAAATAAAAGCTCAACTAGGTACAGTGTAGTCATTTCTGAAAGCCCAGGACAGAGGAAAACAGTCAAAGAAAGACATCCAGAAAAATAATTCAAATTACGTCCGATGGGACAGAAAATGATAGAAGATCTGTTCCTAGAGGTTCTGCTGAAACAAAACCATAGCTAATCGCTGGAAAGAAAAGAACACAACAGACTACAATTCCAGGTCCAGAAAAAACAAATTTCAATCATGAGAAATAAAGTTTTAAAGAAGCAAAATGTGAATTTATTGCCAGAAGACAGAACGACAAAAAAATGTTCTCAGAAAGAAGAAAAGTGATTGTACATGGAAGTTCAGATCTTTTCCAAGAAATGAATAAGCTGGAAAACATGAATTGATAACACATTTTAAATTCATGTTGCATTATTTTCAACCACTTAAAAAAGGTCATTGATCTTTTCTTTTTTTGATCATTGATCTTTTAAAGCAAGGTATTAACAACGTATTGTAGAGTTTACTGAAACTATAAGAAAGACATATGACAAACATTGTATAAAGGAGGACGGGTGTAAGGGCACTGCTGTAAGGGTTTTGTGTTCTGTGTTAACTGACACAGTATTATGTATAAGTGGATCATAAGAAGTGAAATAAAAGTTTATTAAATCCTGAACCCACCACTGAGAAAGGTGAAGTATAGCTAATTAGCCTATAATGAGATAAAAATAAATTGAAAATGTAACTCCAAAGAAGGCAGCAAAAGGAAAACAAGAATGCAAAGCACAATTAGATCTAACTGAAAAGTAAGATCACAGCGATAGCTTTAAATCAAATCATCTAAAATTTAAATTACCTATCAATGATCTCAACTGTGTCAGTTGGAAGGCAAAGAATACCAGATTTGATAGTTATGCAGAGTGTACTTCACACTGTTTGTGAGAAACCCACTTTTTTTTGACATCAGTTATTTTATTTTAAAGAAAAAAAATAAAAACAATGGTACAAAGTCTCAAAACAAGATTTTAGGAGAGTAACAATGGTTAGTACATTGTGTATTATTACTGCCAAAGTAGTTTCTCATATTACACGATATAGGCAAGAAATAATAAATAAACAACATAGGTACAAACCTCTTTTTTTTTAAAGTCAACAGAAAATGGAAATATACTTTTTAAAGTTTCTAATACTAGGAGAAGATATCATACAATGTCTTTTAAATAAATTGTAAGTCAAAGATACAGTATAAATCTTAGAACAAAAATTAAGATTAAGCAATATTCAGAAAACTAAATGTTTCAAAACAATTGAACTAAGAAAAAGTTTTCATGACAGCAAAGAAGTCCTAAGAGTAAAACATAAGATAAATACTGGAATGGCAAGTAAATGACCAGCACTTCTAACAGTTCGAGGATAAGATATCGCACAAAGTTCTAGTGTGTTGTGGACATGCATAATGACCATGACAGTTACTGGTGGCTAGGTGTCACTTGTGGAACTGAGCTACAGCTATTTCTTTGAAATCCTGTAGACTCAGGTGGAATCATGACCCATAGGGTGGAACAGAAGTCCATTTGTAGGGTGTGCTGATGAAAATATTCTGCTGCTGAACACAAAAGAATAACTGAAAGACTACTATTGTATACCTCTTATTCTCCTCTGTTTAATTGTTCGCCCTATTTGGCGAGTTCTTTCCATTCTCATTCATGGGGCTATGATCAATTTGCTCCCTCTCTAGAACCTCATTTAGTAGTCTGTGTAGGCTTGGCTTTGTCATCATGAAATGCTTTAGTTGTTCTTTGTCATGAAAATATTTCACTTCTCCATTATATTTCAAAGAGAGTTTTGCAGGCTAAATCAGTCTGGGTTGGAATTTGTTTTCTTGCAAGACGAAGTACTTTGCTCCATGCTCTTCTTGACTTGATGGTTTGTGAAGAAAAATCTGCCATTATTCTGATGGGTTTTCCTTTAAATGTGATCTGTTTCTTTTCTTTAACAGCTTTTAGTATACTGTTCCTATGCTGAATTTCTGGAATCTTGATTATTATGTGTCTGGGTGTGGTTTTCATTGGATTGATACTATTTGGAGTTCTATATGCTTCGGTTACAGGAATGTCAGATTGTTGCCTCATATTTGGGAAGTTTTCTGCTATTACTTCTGCCCATATTCTTTTTATATCATTTGTATTGACTCCTTCCTTCTCATTGATGCCTATTAGTCTCACGTTGTTCATCTTTGCATCATCTTGCAGGTATTGAATTATTTTTTCCTGCATCCTAGTTGTTTTAAAGAGATCTTTTCTTATTTTTTCAATAGCCACAATGGTGTCTTTCAGGTCAGAAAGTCTATTTTCACTTTCATGCAAACAGTTTTGCCAGCTTGTGATTGAGGTTTTAATTTCCTGTATATCACTTTGAACCTGTTTCATAGATTCTATTTCTTTCCTAAATTGTTTATTCAGGGGTTTCATCATTTTTATATTCTCCTCTATTTTTTTATCAGTGTATTCTTTAGAAGCACTTAGTACTTCTTTGATTATAGTTACCACTACATTTTTTAGTTCCGAAATTATTTCTGATCTGATTTTTTCTATACCTTTCTGCAGTTGATTCTTTACTGTCAACGCTATTATTGCAGAGATATCTGGCGTGTGATTTCCAGTTTCCTCAGTGCTAGTGTCTTCTGCATTTGTACTGGGTGGACTCGAGGCCTGAGACTGCATTTTGTTCCTTCTCTTTGTTATTTTGTATACCGCTGTCTTCTGACCTTTGGTGTAGAGCTTGGATAGAGTTATTACCTTAGCACCAGGTCCAGATCTAAGAAGTTCAGATTCCTCCAGGTGGGTGTTGCTTGGATCTGGCTGCTGTGCTCCACTTCTTTCTGCTGTAGCCATTAGAGTTGAACCCTTTGTGTCTCTCTGGGAAGATGTTCTGTTCCTGAATCAGCTGGGTGGGTCTTGCCTCTAGCCTCTTTGCAGGGAGTCCTGCTGAAGGGTTCTGTGCTGGGCCTGCGCTCTGGGTCTGTTCAGAATCCCGTGGCCCTCGGTCATCTAACTCACTCACCTGGCCTGCGCTCTGGGTCTATTCAGGATCCCACCAGGCCCTGGGTCACCTCACTCACTCTGGGCCTGCACTCTGGGTCTATTCAGGATCCCACGGTCTCGGTCGTCTCACTCATTCATCGGGCCTGCCCTCTGGGTCTGTAAAGGATCCAGCGGCCTGGATCGTCTCACTCACTCGCCAGGCCTGCGTTCTCGAGAAACCCACTTTAAAGTATGTTGGAAGATGTAAAGGAAAGGATTAAAAAATATCATATATAAACTTAGAGAAAATTTGGAAATTTGGAATTTACCATGGGATGAAGTAGGTTTTAGAAACAGGATTTCTTTTCTTTTTCATTTTATGTATTTCGTACAGGGTCTCACTACGCAACTCGGACTCATAGTGATCCTCCTGTTTTCAGCCTCCCCAGCGCTGGGACTACAGGTGTGTGCCACCATGCCCAGACTCAGTCACCAGCTCAGCGTGCCCCAGGGCTGGAGCTGGCACTGCATGAGGAATTGGGGATTGACCTCTGGTCCCTGTGCTTACCAAAGCAGGTGCTTAGTCCACTGAGCTATTTCCTCGGCCCCAGAAACAGGATTTCAACCAGAAGCAAACATAATATTTGTGTTGGTATTATTTTGTTTCATTTTAAAAATCAATTTGGTGGTTTATATCTAGTAATCCAAACAACTAATTTGAAGATAACATCATGCAATACAGCAGCCATTGTTGAATTCCTACTGCTTTGTTCAGTGACATTTTGTATGATTTCTAGTGCTTTTTCTTTCTTTCTTTCTTTTTTTTTTTTTTTTACTATTTTGTATTTTTAAAATAAAAAAGTATCCTACAAAAAAAGAAAAAAGTATTAACACAAGAAGAACAATAATTCTGAATGCGCATTCATTCAATAAAACTTCAAAGTAAAGAAAGCAAATCTAAAAATGGCAAAAGAAATAGATGACTGTATAGTTGTAATAGGAGATTTCGACTTACATCATTTGACAATTTATAGAACAGACAAAAAAATTGAAATGAATACAAAAAACCCAATGGTATCAACTAACAGTGAGTGAGCTGATGTTTATAGAACTCTGCCCCACAAATACACACTCAAAATACATGTGAAATGTGTGATAATAGTCATTGTAGCAGATGATACATGATGACAGTTACTCTGTACATGAAATGCGTGCAGGGCACAGAAGAACAGTCACTATGGTAGATTATTTTCTGGTCCAATAAAGAAATCTCAATAAATGCATAAGGATGAATATTATGCATGTTTTCTTTGACCACACTGGAATTAAACTAGAAAAATAAAACTTTCAGATAAATATAAAACATAAATTAGTGGGAGAATAATATATATTTTGCAATGAGTGAAAAGGAAAATGCAATATATCAAAATTTGTAGAATCTGGCTGAAATTTACAGGGAAATGCGCAACATAAAATGCATATATTTAAAAGGTAGGCCTCAGATAAATGCCTTAGTGGTTCACTTTACAAATCAGAGCCACTGGTGTCATGTCTCGATGTCCTCTTTAAGCCTCACATGGTCACCGATGGGGCCTTTTGGAGGTGGCTGGATCTGGGTGTGTGCTGCTGGGATTAAGAGTGTGACGCTAGGAGTGAGGATGTCTAATTACTAAATTAACCCACTGGGCTGGCCTGATAACTCAGCAGACTAAAGTGCTTGCTTAGGTAGAGCGCAGCGGCCGGAGTTCGATCCCTGGCGTGTCATACTGGCCCCACCCCTGGGGCGCCCTGAGTTGGCGATTGAGACTGGACGAGGTGGTGCACGCCTGTAATCCCAGGGCTTGGGAGGCTGAAAACAGGATAATTGCTAAGAGTCCAGTCTACGTAGTAAGACCCTGTAGACTCCGTACTAAATACAAAACAAAAATAAAGATTTAAAACAACAACAACAACAAAACCCCACTGATTGCTTTTGTATAGCTCTGGGTGTGGTTGGTACCACCCAAAAGCTGGCAGTGTAACATAGATGAAAAGTGTAGTAAGCAATAAGCCCACTGGAAATTCCAGAATATTAGGTCTGTTGTTATGATTCCCTGGTAGTGGGATACCACCTGAAACCTTGATGTACTGTTATTCTATAGTTACTGGGTGGCTCCATCTTCAATGCTTCAACCTTTCCCAGAATGCTTCCCAGCTGAGCCTGCCCAATGTGGCAGGCAGTGCATGGATTTCTTCTCTAACTCTAGTTATGAAGAAGATGCTTCTGCAGCAAACCTCATTGTTTTGTAGTGTACAGCAGCTGTAGACTCTCCTTGAGGCTAACACCGAGTGCTCATCCACACTTCTCTCTGCTGTCACTACACAGAGCTCACTTCTTTCTCGGGGCACTGACCTTGCTCATGCTTGGATCTGTAGGTTAGCTGCTGTCTGCTGCCCCCAAGCCCGAGGAAAACAGAGAGCACAACCAGCTCAGCGTTAGCAGCTGGCTCTGGCCAGGATGCAGAGTCCACAGCTGTGGATTAAAGGTCAGGAACACTGATTGGTGGTACATGTGTGGCTCTGTCCACAGCAAGGGGCTCCATCCCCAAGGGAGGACTCCTCCTGGAGCTTCAAAATAGAAGTGATGGTGTTCGCTTTTATATTTCCTCAGTACTGTCTTCGTTATTTCAAAATTCATTTAGGATTTTTGTCTGGAATTCTTTTCTCTTTCTTTCCTTTAGATTTTCTCTTTCTTTAGTTTCTTAATTTGAACACTTCTGCTACTTGTCTTGGAGCTTTCTGTTTGCACAACTTTAAGAGTATCAGTTTTCTCCTGGTACACTAGCACATGCCGGTAATCCTAGCTACTCATGAGACAGAGGCAGAAGGACTAAATGTTGAAGGCCAATCTGGGAATCTCAGGTTCTGGTCTCATATAAAACAGAGTGTGGATATAGGTTAGAATGATTGCCTACTATGTACAAAGCCCTGGGGTCAATCACCAGTATTTAAAACATATTTCTTTGAAACTAGAGAGACAGCTTGGTCTAAGCACCTGCCTGGCAAGTGCAAGGATCCAGGTTCAATCCCCAGGACCATGTGCCCAGAACCCCGGGTGTGCTGCCAGCCCCAAAACTAGCTACGGTGGGGCATGCCTGTAATCCCAGCTCTGGGGAGGCTGAGACAAGAGGATCACTATGAATCTGAACTGTGTAGTGAGACCTTGCACCAACCAACCAAACAAACAAACAAATAAATATTTATTTTTTTATTTTTGCAGAACCAGGGATTGAACACAGGCCCTTGCACTTGCCAGGGAAGCGCTTATTCCACTAAGCCATCTCCCTGGCCCCAATAAATAAATATTGTAAAAGTATTTTTTGAGTTTTGTTTATGTGGACAGCATAAATATTAAGGTTAAATATTTTCTCTCACAATTTTTAAACTAATCTCAAGGTTTTGCTTTGATTATTGATATTTAAAATCCTTTTGTGATTGTTTTGTACATGGCTGTCTATAAAGATTTCTAACTATATTTGAAAAGATTTTACAGATTATATTAGACCACATAAAATTACTGGTATTTGTTAATTCCTTTCTGTAAAATTATTAATTTATGTGCTCCAATGTCCTGTGTTATCAGTTTTGGAGTCTGAGTCATACACATAACAAAAATGTTATGTATAATTACACACACATATGCATCTATGTCTATATTCATCTAAGTAGAATTGATCTTGTTTTCTGAGTCACCAAATCCCCATTTCCCCTTAACTGTATTTACTGATATTTAAGTTCCATAAAAGGAGATTAAAATCTAGCACTGTCTTTTTATTTGTACAAATTTTAGATCTCAGTGCATGTCTAAAATGTGCTTTATTTATTAAACTAACATGATGCTTGGTGCATGGGATATCGTTAGGTATTTTATCATTCTGTGAAGCTCTTAGGAACTGGGAGCTTCAGCAACTCAACTGGCACACACCAGTTACTGTTCTGTTCAGTTTCTTGCTGCCTGCTAAGTGCAGTCTGGGGGAAGCCGCCATGCAGGCAGGGTCAGCGTATTCATGTGGGCTTTTTCAAAGAGGAGTCCTTTGTCAGAGCACAGAATAGCTGCCCCCACTGTAACGTGCCCCCAGTACCAAGGCTAGAAGACTGTGTGGGATCCACAGCAGTTCATCACCCCTGAAGGAACGCTGAGCCCTTACTGAAATCAGTAGCTTACATGAGCCAGGTGTGGTGGTGCACACCTATAGTCCCCACTCAGGAGGCTGAGGCAGGAGGGTTATTATGAGTTGGAGTCCAGCCTGTGTTACATAATGAATTCAAGGGCAGCCCAAACTATGCAGTGAGACTGCATCTCAAAAAAAAAGTAGTAAAACAAAAACAAAAATAAATAAGCAAGCAGATTATGAAAAACAAAAGAAAAGAAAGAAAGAAATCAGTAGATTCTACAGAATCCTTTACATCAGAAGAGGCAGAACTTTCCCTTCAGATCAGCGTATGCAGTTTCCACAAGCAGATTCCCCTTTCCTGGCGAAGTCGCTCTAGTGCCAGCGCTCTCACTTCTGGATTGTCACAATGCCATTTTCACTGTTTTCATAGAACACTGCTTCCGCTTAAGGGTCTATTTGCCACACAGGGATGATAACAATTGAGCCAATGCTCCTAAGTTCCAGGGGTCTTATTACTTCTTACATTTTTCAGAAATGTCTGGTTTGGCTTGAGGATCTGGGGATCGAACCACAGCCTCCTGAGCCTGACTGCTTTGTTTAAGCAGGCACTTAAACAACTGAGCTGCTGGGCAGGCCCCCTAGAGCAGAGCAGAGAGGCTGCTACACCACAGCCATCTGGGAAATCACACCTTGCAGAACTGGCGCGCTTGGCCATCAGCCGGTATACAGTGCTAACCCTCCACCAGGATTCGAATCAAGAATCAAACATGACTATTCCTAATGATGCACTATGTAAGTTTTGCCTTCTGCATTTATACCCTTCTTTTTAAGAAGTGCTATTCTTAAGGGAGAAACACTTCTCATGTTAAATACAAAAGCAGTCCTAGCAAACTGGAAACAGATATAAAATAGCATAATAACACCTCATTGAAACAGTGTATTTGATAATGGGGCAATTTCACAGAAGTGAAATTTCAGTCTACTAAATTTATTGCCTTGGAAGTTAATCATTTATGTTAGAGACCTGAGGATGAAGGGCAGGGAGATAGGGCTTACTTAGCATGCACAAATCTCTGAGTTTCAACCCCAGCATCATGACAAAACAATTAGGTTAAGGAGCTGTTAGTGTGAGCCACATACAAAGCCTGGGTTCTCTATCTGCTTTTTCAAGACCTGCTGCACAGACAGAGCTGGCAGTGTGAGCTGTGGAGACCATGCATGGGTCCTCCCTATCCTGGTCCCTTCACTGCCACCACCTCCTGTGCCCAGGTGGCAATTTCCTAGGTGGACACCAAGCAGTGGAATCTCAGTGTGGACATTTGGATCTGAGTTAGGAAAGAGTCAGTTGACCAGCCTGCAGTTAGCTGCTGAGCTGAGATGGCTTAGGGAGAAAGGGAGAGGGGAGAGAGGTAGGTAAGGGAGGAAGGAGAGTGAGGGGGGAGGGGGAGAGGGACTAAGAGGAGGAGGGAGAGGGGGAGAAGAGGGAGAGGAAAGGGGAAAAGGGGACAGGGAGAGGGACTAAGAGGGGGAGGGAGAGGGAGATGGGGAGGGGATAGAGAGGGAGAGAGGAAGGGAGAGGGACAGAGAGGGAGAGAGGGAAGAGTGGGGAGAGGGACTAAGAGGGGAAGGGAAAAGGGGAGGAGGAGGGAGAGGGAGAGAGGGAGGAAAAGGGACTGAAAGGGATGGGGGAGGGGAGAGGGGAAAGGGCTTAAGAGAGGGAGGGGGAGGTGGAGGGAAGGGGAAGGTGGAGAGAGAGGGAGAGAGGAAGGGAGGGAGAGGGAGAGGGAGGAGGGAGAGAGAGGGACAGAGAGAGGGAGGGAGAGGGGGTAGGGGGAAGGGGGAAAGAGGGGGAGGGGAGAGAGACTGAGAGAGAGTGGGAGGGTGGGAGGGAGGGAGGGAGGGAGAGGGAGAGTGAGCAAGTAAGACAAGAGTTAAAACATGTGACTTAATATATTACAATAAAAGTAAATAAATAAGTCAACAAACATAGTTTCAAACTTCTGGCACTAATATTCAATGAACAAATTATTAGGAGAGATGTTGAAAATGAAACTCAGGGGGACAATAATGCAAAGATTGTCGAGAAATGCAGCACCAGGCCAGCGACTCGAATTCGAGCTCACAGGTAACAGAACTTGTCCTTTGACCTCACAGACGTTGCCTTTCCCGCTGTGCTCTGGGATAATTTTTCCAGAACTGGCAATTCACTAAATAATATCCTAGAGTCTTGCATGATAGGAGTTTGGGCCTCTAAATTAGAAAAGAAAGTCTTTATCTAGGAACATGACATGTTCTAAACCTTGAGTATAAAACATTTTGAATTTTCATCCTAAACTATCAGATCTAGACTTATCAGGGACCTGGAGTTCTGATTTTAATTTGGTGATAGTTCATAGATTTTATTGTTTCCTTTAAAATTCAATGCTCTCTCAACCCTATTTGTTTTACAGGCGTAGTCATAGGTTGAAGTCTGTATTACTCCCATTCAAAATTACCCAACTGAAAATCAGTCTACATAAGATTAGTGCGTGTTCTCCCTTAAGTCTCCTCCTTCAGAACAACGTCAGCCTCATAGACCTCATTACTTCCTGATTCCCTATGCTGGACCTTTCCACATGAGTATGTGAATCCAAAGTTGTTTTCAGTGGCCTAGACTGTCAGGTTGTCAAACCACAAAATCAGAATTGGATTGCGGTTTGCAAACAAGAGGACTGCAGAAAGCAGGGGACAATTTGTGAATTGTGTATGTGTTCTGAGGAGAACAGAAGATATCCAAGGTCCCATGCAGAAGCCCAAGTGACACTAACTCAGGTATACATGACCTTTAGAGAGCTGCACGGTCCTTATGGGGAGGCTCAGGCCCAAGTACAAACTGCTAGCTTATCCTGGCCCTGATTCCACACGGGTGACTCCCCAAACAGCAGCTGATCTTCCCAGGGACCACTTCCACCTCCTTCCCCACCCCAGCCCTGGCTACACCTTCCTTTCACCTTTCCCGCCCACACAAGGGAGCCTCCAGTCAGCTCCTTGTGTGTCACTGATCCTGCCCCTCAAGCTCCGCCCCTCACCAAAGTCTAGAGAGTCTCAGCCTCCCTGTCTCTGGCCAGAGAATCCCCCGTGGCTCTGCCCTTGATCCTGTCTGGGTCTGCAGCATTACCAAAGGCTCCTCCCCTTCTTTTACTTCTACTTTCCTGCTGTGCTGTGGGGAAAGCTAACACAACTTATGTTTGTTTTTAAATTTCCTTATAGATTCTTTGGTTTGTTCTAGATACTTGAAATCAAAGAGTCTGCTTAGGTAACTGGGTACATCCTTGTGAATAATTAGATGTTGAGCAGAGTCATATGGACCACATAGTTCATAGAACTAGCAGGCAGTGAATGATCCAATAAGACTTCTTCATGCCAGTTTTGAACAAGATGCACAATATAGATGGTGAAGAGGAATACTCTGGTTTCAAATTGCAACATAAACAAAGGGAAAAGGGAGAGCAGAAAATTCCAGTTGGTGGACACTACTAAAGTGGAAGGGCTTGCTGTTGGGAGTGCTTATTTCAGAAAATAATGACACACAAAGCAACTCCAGGATGGGCAGGGAATATGGCAATCCTAAAACTCCTGCTAATTTCTCTGCTACCCCTCTTGATCCTTCAAGTTCATTTTACTCTTCAGTGTTGTGACTGTTTTCTGCTTGATGTCCACTCTCTCTGTCATATTACATCCTTCCCTCAATAGAATAAAATTATCTTTTCTGGTACCAGGGATCGAACTCAGGCCCTTGCACTTGCTAGGTAGGAGCATATGCTGCTGAGCTAACCCTTCAGCCCAGGATAAGATTTATATTACTCAATTTTTCTCTTTTATCTGTGAGTCTAATTTGATTCTTTCCATTCTCCCTTTTGAAAATCTTTACTTTTAACTAGGAAATATGAAAACATTAATTGTTGAGATGCTTAAACCAACACGTAGCAGGCAGTGTGACAAACACGGCCATTTGAGCAGACTGTATTCACACCAGCTCTGGAGCGAGAAGAGGCAAAGATACCTGCCAGGATCCAAGGCGAGGGTGGCTATGGTACAGAGAACCTGGAAGGGGTGACATCACAGAATGGGAAGGAACCTGGGGCCTGAGCATGCCATGCCTTGTGAGTCCAGCTAGCAGACTTGTTTCTACGTAGAAAGTGATGACAAGTTTGAGCAGAAGGTTGGAGATGCAAGCTGGTGGGACTGATCGGAGGAAAAGTAATCCTCTGTACCCAGAAATGGCTACATCAGTCTAGAGAAGAAAGAACCAATGTGGGCTCAGAGCCCAGGGAAGACATGGGGGGGGGGACTGCATAACTGGAACAACACAGAGGGGACCACAAGCGTTTCTCGGGCTTGGTTCACTCAGAGAATATTTCTATCCCGCAAAGCATGCTACAAAAGCCTTTTAAAGCTCTTGTGGGTGCATGGGTTTTGGAGTTAGAGGTGCAGGCTGCTCAGAACCTGTCTAAGTTTTCCAGCCAAGTCCTTTTGTCACTGTTTTCCGGGAGCAGTGATCATTTAAAAAACATCAAGTGCTGCATAGAAACAAACTAATGCTTATGAAGCGTCTGTAGGCATAAATCATCTGATCTAAAGCCTATTGGTGCAATGTCTTTGAGCTCATTGCTGCTGTCAGAAAACAGTGTTCTTTCCTTGCGTGCTTTTATGTGACTCTTTCTAGCCCACCCCTTTTCCTTTTCTGTTCATTTATTCCTAAGAAGAGCAACTGTCTTGAAGATGTGTTTGGGTGTCCTGGTTTGCTTCCTTCCTTCCTTCCTTCCTTCCTTCCTTCCTTCCTTCCTTCCTTCCTTCCTTCCTTCCTTCTTTCCTTTCTTTCTGATACTGGGGATCAAACTTGGGACCTGGTGCTTGCCAGGCAGGCGCTTATGCTGTTCAACTATCACTCCAGCCCTGCTTTGTACTTTTACCATAAAATTATCCATGATAGGGTAGTGCTTAGCTTTGTGAGCTTGTTTAATTTTCCATGAGACAGTATTTATTGTTCTCTGAGTTGCTCATAATATTGTCAGTTCCACAGTACGTTCTTAAAAGATTTGTCAGTGTTACCTCACGTAGCTGTAATACGTTCATCTTAAACAGTGTGTAGAACTTCCTCCTACAAAGAAGTGCCACATCTTATCCAGTTTACTTTCTTTTTTCCTGTATTTTTTTAGGGAAGGGTCTACAGGGTGGCCAAGGTCTCACTACTAGATCAGACTCATAGTAATCCACCTGTGTACAGTCTCCCAAGCGCAGGGATTACAGGTGCGCGCCACCATGCCCAGCCTCAATTGCTATCTCAGTGCACCCCAGGGGCAGGGCAGGCATAGCAGGCCCAGGAATCGAACTCCCGGCCCCTGTACCTGCCTGTAGGCACTTTAATCTGCTGAGCTATTTGGCTTGCTCTTATCCAGTTTATTTTCAACATTATTTATGTTGTTTACATCTCTTTTCAAAATAATATAATAATCATTTTTCTTTCTTTCTTTTTGTTTATTGGTACAATTTAGGTATAGACAATGATCACATTCATCACAGGGAATTTGTACCTGCGCGATACACACTGATTTGTCTTTTTCCCTCTCTCATTCCCCTTCCCTCCCTTCAACCCCTCTTTCCCTACTTATTTACGAAGTTCTGTTTCCATTTCATCCTTCTTTCCTCAGTTTTTCTTTTCCTCCCTTATGTCTTTTTAAAAATTTAGTGTTTGTTGTTTTTGTTACAGGGAGTGCTCCTGTGAAGACTTCCGCCTCTGTTTCCACATGCGCGGTCTTGAACCTCCTGGATGCGGAGATCCACTGTCCCCACGTGCAGGACACACGCCGCGTGGTGTGGCGAAGCGTCGGCGTCAGGCCGCACCTGCACCTGCGCTGTGTCAGCAGGTAAGAGTCCCAGAAAGCGAGCCAGATTCTTTTCAAGACTTTATTTTGCTAGTCAACTTTCTTTTAATTTTCACTTTATTTATTTTTTTTTCAAAGTTTTATTGATAAACAGATAGCAATGAGACAGTTTCAAATCAAATCGGAAGTACAGTTTCAACAAATAATACATTGCATATATTCTTCTTAGTGGTTAATTGCTGTACAAGATGCGGACTTGTGATCCTATTTACAAACATCATTAGAACAAATCATTCTATTCATTAAGAGAATGCAACTATATATCTATCCCAACCTCTTTGAATACACAGATACAAAATGGACATTCATCTGTATGCCCCATTTTTTGTAAGTTCTGTTATTGAATATTATAGGTGTGTAAACTCAGCAAAATATTCTAAAAGAGTCCAGTAGCCCATAATAGCGTTGGGTCTTCTGTTTAACTGGCAATGTCAGAAATTATTGACCTGAGTCCCCCACAGCTCAACTTAACAGCATGGCTTTATTTCTTATATTTCGACTTCATACTTTTCTACTGGATGGTTAAGACCAAGGTAAAGCAGGACCTATTTTCACTTTATTTACTGTATTTTCTCTATTGTAATGTGTGTGTGTGTGTGTGTGTGTGTGTGTGTGTGTGTGACATTATTCCTGTACTATCTCCTCACTCTTACTACACTAACTTCTGATCTGGACTGCATTATTTCTTTACTTCCTTTGGCTTTATTGTACTGATCTTTCCTAACTTTTTCTATTAAAAAGTTACTCACCCACATAAAACCTCTTCATTTATAGTATGTTTACTATAAATGTCTCCCTCAGTGTCACTTTATCTTGGTACCAACACGTTCACTAACGAGTTCATTAGTGTTTTGACCTCAATATCTAGTGATTCTCATCCAGATCTCTTCCTGAGTCTGTGGCTTACATAAAAGTCTACATCTGAAGACCATTCCTATGAGAAGGATATTTTGGGGGGGCTGGCTCAGGCTGCCTTAGGGGCGGGTCTGGT
>NW_004524637.1:9804600-9808800 GCF_000260255.1 Octodon degus
AATTTTTTATGTATTTGGCACAGGGTCTCACTACACAGCTGAGACTCATAGTGATCCTCCTGTCTCAGCCTCCCCAGTGCTGGGATTACAGGTGTGTGCCACAATGTTGGGTCTCAGTGGCCAGCTCAGCAAGCCCAGGGGTGGGATCCATGTGACATGTGGTGCCGGAGATGAAACCCCAGTCCCTGCACTTGTCTAAGCAGGCGTTTAGTCTAGTAAGCTATTACAAATACATTTTTTTCCAACAGATTTACAGTTGAAAAAGTACAAGCCAAAAAACATTAAAATAAAAATGCTGTTACCAAGAGTGATTGAGTCTAGCAAGTAAAATCAAGATGCCAAAGAATGCTGAAATACCATGAAAGCAAATTGTCACAGAGAAGCACGGCTCCAGGGCCACACTTTGCAGCTGTAGGGCCCTTCCATGGCTGTGCTCATCCGATGTGACAAGTCTTTGGATCACACTGTCCCGAATCCTACTCACTTTTTCTGACTTAAGTGTATGTTGAAGGCCTCCCACCAGACCAATGTGTTCCAATGCACGTTCAGAGCTGACTACCCAGTCACAATCACCATATATCGCCCGGTTAGGAATGGCCAGTGAATCAGGCTTACATGAAACGCTATCCAGTAGAAGAGGAAAATTCAGATAGCCACAAGCTGCTTTTCTCTTATAATTTCCCTTCTAATCACACGTTAGCTAAGCCTTGTTTTGCCTGAGATTTTAAGAGACATTTTCCTGATCTTTGTTTTGTCTGAGATATTTGCCTGGAGTTGAAGATCCAACTTGATATGCTAAGGATCCTACTCCAACTAAAATGCATGGTATGAAAGCTATGTAACACCCAGCTGTAACTCACTAGTATCATGATAATACACTAGATCTCATACAAACCTTATAAATCATCTGTTATTTCTTTTTGTAATTTTTAAAATCTTTTATTTATTCTTTGGTACAGGGCCTCACTATGAAGCTCAGACTTGTAGTAATCCTCCTGTCTCAGACTCCCCAGCACCGGGATTTACAGAAACCACCACACCCAGTTTCTGTAGCTGGCTTGGCATGGGGTCATCAAGGCATGCATCGAACCCGGGTCTTTGCACTTGCCAAGCGGGCATTAGACCACCGAGCTATCTCCCTAGCCCCCATCTGCTACTTTCATACATAACATCACATTTAGTTTTGCCCATAGAAAACCTGCTTGAACAGTCATTATGCAAATTAGAAACTGAATCTCAGGAGCCAGATGTAAATGTAGTCATAAGCTGACAAGTGGCAGTAAAAGAATACTTTTTTTTGCTTGACTATATTCTCTACAGTATGGGGAAATAAAAGAATACCGTGCCCTGAGAAAGGATGGAGCGGGAATACTTCCATGTAAGAGTGTCTACTGACAAATTCTGGAAGTGGTTACTGTTGAAATATCCAACCAGGTAGCAATGTCTGGTTAATAGGCCACATTCAAAGAGTCAGATTTGTGGGAAAGGGGAAACAGCTCAGCAGCATAACCACCTGCCTAGCAAGCACAAGGTCCTGAGTTCAATCCCTGGTACTGAAAAGCCAGATCTGTGGAAACCACAGTTCTGAGTTACCTGACCACATAGCTGAGATCCAGCAAAGAGGCAGAGCTGGGAAAACAGATGCTGCTAGAAAGAGGCTTAAAAAAAAATGCAAGACAGAAATTCATTGGCTGCTGCTCAATGAACTGCACTTTGCTAGCTGGCTGTGGCCTAGAAAGGTTCTGCATTGATTGGAAAGATCATGAAGGGCGGAAACAGATGAACCCGAGTCTTCCTGCCTGCCGGGAATTGGCAAATGCAGCGATGCCAGGAGTGAAGACGAGCAGGCCACAGCCCAGTTCATTAACTCAGACTTCAACTGGTGTGAAGGAGGACAGACCGGAAGGAGGAAAGATCAGTGGTACTGGATACGCTGCTCTCAAACCCAAGGCAGTGGCAATTCCAACGGCCACCTGGGGCATTTCTCCTCATTTTCAATGCATAATATGAGTATATGGATTTGGTGCTGGCAAAAGACCCTTTCTGGTCTCTGATGCAACCACATTCAATGTGAGGTTCCATAACTCGAAAAAATATTCTGGGTTTTACTCCATATGATGTGAATCTCATGGGATTGAAATTTGGCAGAAGTGTCATATATTTGACACAGTAAAATTGCCTTTTGGAACAATAGACTTCCTGAGTCAGGCTAATGATTGTTTCAGCCATGACATTTGCTGCTGTGTACCTTGATGTTTATACCTTGATTTTATTTTATTGAAAGGTCAGAGGTTTGACCTACAACGAGATCACTTAATCTCGAAAGTCACAAATTGAAGTCCTCCGTGCACATGTCTTTGGAGGCCACCACTCATCCCACTTTGGGCAATCAAAGCTATACATGCCATCACAGAACGTAAAGGATCTTGAGCAAATACACTCTGAGTGGTCCTTCCTGGACATACCAGGCTCACCTCAAAGCCTCCCAGTGCCCAGGTGGCACCTTTATGCAGTCTAAGTGACAGCATCTGACCATGGGAAGCTGAGGACAGCACTTGGCAAAGCTTCCTCAGGTGGCCCCAGCAGAGTCACAGTGCTGGGTGTGGGTGTGGAGTGACCCCCAGAACTTTCATATACCCAGCAGCTTCATCCTGTATACTGAGTGCAGTGTCTGGTGTGCTGTCAGGAGGGTGGAGTCTGATTGGCAGAGAAGTTCCCGGGGGCGTGACTTGGCAGGGAATATTTGCATCTCTGACTCCTCCCTTGGATCAGACTAATACCTAGAATACATAAAGAACTCTGAAGGGTGTGCTGGTGTATATCTATAAGCCTAGAACTCAGAGGCTGAAGCAGGAGTATCACTGAAAGTTTGAGATCAATCTAGCCTAGGTAACAAAGTGAGTTTACGGCCAGCCTGTACTGTATGGAAACCCTGTCTGAGAAAACAAAACATAAAAGGGAATTCAGAAAATTAGATTCTCTCATAATAAAGGTCCACATCAAAAAATGGGAAACTGAAATTAATAGACATTGCTCAGAAGAAGTACAAGTGGCCAATACATTCATAAAAAATTCAGTATCTCTTAGCTGCTAGAGAAATGTAAATTAAAATAACTCTGAGATTCCATGTTGCTACAGAAATGGCTGTCATCAAGAGATCAAATAATAACAAATGCTGGCAAGACCGAGGTTGGGGAGGAAACTCCTTTACATTGTGCTGGGATGTATCACCATTTTGGTAATCAGTATGGAGTTTGCTCAAAAAATCTTAACATAAAACTCCCATTTAATTGAACTATTTTCTTTTTTAGAATCTTCCTGAAAAAGCTAAGGACACTGATATATGCATAGCCACATGTATAACATTGCAATTAATGATAGCTACATCTTGAACACAACTTGTTGATCCATCAGCAGAGGAATGGATTAAAACTATGGCATTAATACACAATGGAGGGGCTGGAGAGATGGCTCAGTGGTCTAAAGCACCTACTTGAAACAAGCTTGGCAATGCACAGGGACCGCGGTTCAATCCCCCAGCACCACATGCCAGCCAGCCCCGCCCCCTGGTGGGCTGAGCTGGCCACACACACACACACACACACACACACACAAATAAATAAATGTTTAAAAAAATACACAATGGAGCACTACTCAGCCATCAGTAAGGATAAATTGAAGTTATCTGTAGGAAAAGGGATGCACTTGATACAATGTCAGGCAAAATAAATTAGACACACAAGTTTAAATATTGCGTGGTTTTTGTACATGAGAAATCCAAAGTTTAAACACCTTGATGAGAAAAATAAAGAATGGAGAATGGAAAAGGCAGAAGTAGAACTTTTGCAAAGAGAAGCAGCCCCAGAGATGAAGCGAGGGGAGAGAACAATGAGAAAAGGATGCAAAGGAATCAGGGTGTGCTGTCAGGATGCAAAAGATTACAGTGTGCAAGTCTCTAAGACAAATGCAACTGTTAGGTACTACGGACAGGCACTAATAAAAATTAGAAAGAAGCCTTAAGTCTTAAAAAAATAAAATAAAAAATTAGTTGCAATTTTAGAGATAAAATAGAAATCTGTCTACTAAAAATGTTTAGCAAGATATGGAGATAGAACACCTTAAATGTTTTATAAATGATTTTCAATAGTAAGACTTATGAACACAATAATCACAGGACAGTTCTTGATGTGATATAATCTT
>NW_004524637.1:9809080-9821830 GCF_000260255.1 Octodon degus
AGAGAGACAGAGAGACTGAGACAGAGAGAGAGAGAGAGAGAGACAGAGACACACAGAAAGAGACAGAGACACACACTGAGACAGAGACAGAGAGGCAGAGAGAGCTATAGTAGTCCCTTGCTATTTTGCAGTTAGACATTTACAGACTCACTGTTTTGCGGGTTTTCAAAAAACATTAGATTTTATTTTTTTATTATGACGAGCTTGCTATTTTCTTTATTTGGAGATCAGGAGTAGTTTAAGAATATATGGTCGGGTGTGCAATTGAACAGGGGTTGACTGTGACCATTAATAGGATTTCTTATTCTTATTCCTAATCGCTACTTTTTATTACCGTGATAGTGAATTATTTATTGAAGATTTTTAGCTATGTCGAGGGATTTTGCAGTACCATACAGTCTACGGTTTGTTTTTTTTTGTTTTTTGGGGGGTTTTTTGGTTAAAATTACGTATGTGTATGAGTTTAGAAAATGGTTAAGACCATTAGAAGTGTCATTAAAAGTGAGGGAAAAGGTTTAGAAGAGAGTGGGGAGGGTTTCTAAAGCCTTCATATATATATAAATACTAAAATAAATACAACATTGCTACTGCGCTGATTTTCACTCATCGAGGGGACGTCTGGAATGTGACCTCCGCGACAAGTGACGACCACCACACAGTTGGACAAGTCCAAGCTTGGGAGTTATTTCCAAAGTGGGCCACCCCTGAGGCCCGAAATGCGGCATGCATGCCCTGGGGCTGTGCCTATATCTCTGAAACATAGCTATTCAAGGCGTTCATGAACTTTGCCAGGACAAGATTCAGATGGTGGTTTTGTACAATTATGCACTATTAAGAATGGCAATGCCTACTACTCATTAACTATTGGTTACTATCATTTCCAAATGCTTTATCCTATCTTTCGTCACAATAGACTTATGAGTGAGGTACAAATATTATGCCCATTTTCCAGATTAAAATATTACAGCACCTAAAGATTAAAGATGCTCATGTCATGGAGACAGGCAGCGGAAGGTCCAAGGTTAGATCCACAGTACGGGGCCACAGAGACCTCATTTTATGCCACTGTGTGGCACACTGCTTAGTTGTCATGGACGAGAGAAACACGGGTGAGACGGAGGCGGTGGGAAAGCAGACCTGAGGGTGCTTTTGAACATCCTTGCTACAGTTTTAGTGTTCCTGAGGTTGAAAGGAATTAGGAACACAGTGGTACTTAAAGGATCCTTAACTTTAAGAAAGGGATACGGGAGAGACAAGCACATTTACTCTTTGAGGTTCAGGACCCAGAAAAGAAGCAAAATCATAAGGTGTAAGAGAAAAAAGGAGCCAGTATTCCCACTGGCTTCCTCCATGGCTTTGTCTGTTCTCAGGTGGGGGGATTCTTCAGTGAACAGAGGGTTTTGCACATGCCCTGCCACAATGAATTTCCAGAGAAAGCTCCCTTTCATGTAATTGCTTGGCTTTTTCTATCCCTGACTTACAACACCTGATACCCACGATGTTAAGAAAGAAGGGTTTAACTTCCCTTAGGGCTCCAGGGGATTCAGTCTGTGGTTACACTGGGGCAGACAGGAGGAGGTGCTCAGTTCATTGAGATGGGGAAGTGGACAGAGGAAGAGGGTGGTGAGGGAGGGTGAGGAGCTATAAGCACACAATACTCAGGTCCCTGCTTCTATGATTGACCCGACACAGAGGAGCATGCTTTACTGATCTATTATTAAGCTTCTCTTAATCTTATGAAGTTGCCAAATCAACATCAATGGTCACAGTCAACGCCTGTTCAACTGCACACCCAACCACATCTTCTTAAAGTAGCCCTAATTTCCAGAAAAGGACAACAAGTTCGCCATGCTGCCTAATGTTGCACCTGCATCCTATGCAGAGCATCTTGTTATAAACATATCATGCTCTCAAAATGAAATTGTTAAATAAATAATGACTTCACAAAAAATCTTGAAGTCTTTCATTAGTAATATTTTAGGGCATTGCGGTTTTGCCTTGGATTATGAATTGCCCAGTGCCTCAGTCATTAATTCTTCATCTGTCTGCAGATAAAAGGAAAAAAGTCTACCTTACAGTCTGATTTTCAAATTTCACCACAACTTTGTCTGTGAATTTCAGTTGACAGTGGGTTCATATTTTCCATCCTGCTCAACTCAAGCTCCATACAGGGAGATAGCCAAAAATATAAAATTCAATAAAAAATGTGCGAAAAATAAATGCCACTTAATTTCAGTATTTACTTCGCGATGAAATTCTCGCTTCTTATTTCTTGAGTCCGATTCCAGTCTTCTAAATGTTGCATTCCAAAAATAAACATGTAAACAGCAAAATGAACATGATAAATGCACAGCCTGTGATTTGGAGCAACATAGAGAAATGGATGCTGTCGTTTAGTCAGGGGGGTCTTGAGCTCAGAGAAACTTGTGCTACTTCAAGACGTGGATTTCTGATGTCTTTCTACATTGTTGTCTCATATACATTAATTGCATCCAAGTGCCACCTTATCGTAAACATGGTAAAATAAACTTAAGTGTATGACCGTTGGAGTTGGTAGGCTGCCTGGGTTTGCAGCATGCCCTTCGAGCACCACCAGGAGATAGCAATGAAGAACAGGCTATGGACCTTAGAAAAGTTACGGTTCAAGGACAGATACCAAAACAACCTTACGCCATTCTGGGAAAAGCCCCAGCTGCTCAGCAAGACATCTATGGCAATGGCAGCAGCGGTGGGGTGCACATGGCCAGAATGTCCCGGGTGAGGACCTCCAAGACCTGGACATGAACAGATACTCCCGAAGTTGGTAAGTCAGATGAATCAGCATGTACTTTGGCACATGGACAGGGGGACTGTCATTTTTTTCTCCTCCCCTCCACCTCCCTCTCCCCCTTCCCCCTCCTCCTTCTCCTTCTTTGTCTTCTTCTTCTCTCTCTCTTTCTCTCTCTATTTTCTTCCATGTCTGTCTGTCTGTCTGTCTGTCTGCCTGTCTCTCTCTCCTTTCTTCCATCCCTGTTTGTCTATATCCATCTCTGTCTCTCCCTGTCTCTGACTCTATCTGTCTGTCTATCTGTCTGTCTGTCTGTCTGTCTATCTATCTATCTATCTATCTATCTATCTATCTATCTATCTAAAAGTTTGGGGAGAACACTAGCGATAGAATGCCAAGCCCAGTCCTCACATAGAGGCCAAGATCAGCACTATGCTAAGCAAAAATCCTACTGCAAAATTAGCTGGAGAATACCACACATTTCTGAGATCAGCCTTGGGCCTAAGACAGAAATGACACCACCAGAGAATTTTACTCAATTTATTTTTATAAGTTGATCTGATTGCTTTGTCTTTTTTTTTTGGTCTGGTGGAGATTTTTTTTTTTTTTTTTAGTTTCATTTGTTCTTTTTTTTTAAGTGTTATTTCTGGTTTTATTTCTTTTTGTTCTCTTTTTTCTTTCTTTAATGACTTAGATTTATTACTTTCCTTTATGTTTTCATGCACTTGCCTTCTAATCCTTTCACCATTTTGCTTGATTTTCTGTACTTCCACGTACACAAACTTCATCTCTTCTCTGCCTGCTTCCATCCAATGCCCGTTTCCTCTTCCATTCTTTCCCTCTCTGTCCTCCAGTTTCCCAAAATCAGGTGATCATCCTATGCCCCGCAGCCTTCCTCCTACTAAGAGGACCTCACTCATCTCTCTGTCTTGTTCCCTACATCTCTTAATCTCCCACACACAACAGTGTAAAATCACTCTACTACAGGGAGGATTATTCAGACAGGTTCCTGATATGTGCTTGATTCTGTTGCACAACTATAGAATTTGCTGCTATGGTTAAAAGTATCAGGCTAATTAGTGGCCAAGATGCACTTGGGATTATTGTTACAGTAAACTGTATTATTTTAGTCAAGGTATCATACCTGCTATAACCACCATCACCAAAATCCAGTACCAGAGGATGGCGTGGTGAGTCAAATAGCAACTTATAGTACTCAACACATTGGGAAGGCAGGTTTTTTAGATAGACGCAAAGACCAAGAACCACTTGCATCTAGAAGATATTCCAGTGGAGCAGCTGTTTCCTGTGGAAACCTGCATACTATGGATAAGGCTTTCTATCATAAGAAACCTATAAACATCAAAACAAAAAATAAGACAAGACAAAAAACTAGAAGAGAGAAAATGACAAGACACACAAGTAGAATACAACCCCACACCCTCAGCCCACCCAGGGCAAGCTCAGAGCACAGTAAGATAGAGGAAATCAGAAGCCAACCACAGGGACTGTCTGAAATGATAGCAACAGAAGTGAGAAAACAAATAGAAGAAGTTATAGCAAAAATAATCTCTGAGGTACAAAAAGAAGTGATAATTACAATGCATGACATTAAAGAAGACACAGATTTTAAAAATTTGCAGTTCAGGAAAACAATAGAAAATACAAAAGCCCAACATCACAAAGAGATAGAATTCATGAAGCAGATACAAACAGAAGAGCAGGAGATTGGAAATTCCAGTGAAATTATAAGCAATGGATTGAATGACGGTAAGTGCAGACTACTAGATCTACAAGACAGGATTGCAGCTAGTGCCTGTGAAAAACATTTTTTTTTTGTTATCCAGGACTTTTGACTTGCCAGAAAGGTGCTATGCCATTTAGCTATATCCCTGGACCAAAAGATATCTTGAAAATAGCAAAAGACCATGAAAAATCAATCCAACAGCTACAAGATGAAGCAAAGAAGAACAGCATAAATTTGACTGGAGTCATGAAAAAGCCTGAGACAATGCAAAAATATAAAAACTTTTCACAGAAATACTGGCATTTAACTGTCCAAAAGTATTATCACAAATATATTGGCTGGATAATTAAATGCTGATATTTTATACTCTGAGTAACTGATTTGAAGATAACAATATGCAGGGATCTTTTTTTATTTGGTACAGGCTCTCATTATGCAACTTGCAGCTTGGACTCATAGTGATCATCCTGTCTCAGCCTCCCCAGCACTGGGACTACAGGTGTGCACCACTATGCCTGATTTCAGTGCTGGCACAGCATGCAGTATCAGGGATCAAACTCAAGACCTTCTGTTTGCCAGGCAGGCACTTAAATGGCTGAATTATGTCCTCAGCCCTAAAATAATTTTTTTTTAAAATAAGAAATGATGGCAGAAAACTTTCTAAACATGGATAAAGAATTTGACACATCAATAAATGAAGCACATAGTGCTCTAAATAGCCATAATCCAAATAAACTTACACCAACACACATAGCAATCAGGATTCCAGAAATTCAGCATAAGAGCAGTATATTAAAAAGTGGCCAGAGAACCAAAACAAATCATATACAAAGGAAAACTCATCAGAAGCACAAGAGTCTCTTAATACAAACCCTGAAATCAAGGAGAACCTGAAGCAAGGTAGTTCAACCTCTAAAAGAAAACTACCTACAACCCAGAGTGATGTAACCCAAAAAACTGTCTTTTATAATCAATGGAGAAATAAGATCCTTCCACGACAAAGAACATGTGAAGAAATCTACCACCACTGAGCCAGCTCTACATAATGCGCACAAGGATATGTCAGAAAGGGATAATCGAGATTGTGAACACACAAGCACAAGGAGAAAGAAGCCACCTGGTGGGGCAAGCAAGTATACAGGAGAAAGGCAGGGGACCAACAACAGGAAGATCACATAAAAAAGTTAAGGCAATGCCTATCAGTTGTAACCATCAACACAAATGGTTTCAACTCACCAATCCAAAGACATAGCCTGGCAGAATGGGTCAACCACTGAGACGCAACAGTATGCTGCATTTAAGAAACACATCTAATTCTAGAAGAAACTCATAGGCTGAAAGTTATAGGACAGAAAGCAATTGTCTAGGCCACTGGTATCCAGAAAAAAAGCAAGAGAGGCTAATTTGTTTTTGCAGATAATGTAAGCTTTAAGCCAGAACTGATCAAAAGAAACAAAGAAGGTCACTACATGCATGTTAAGTGAAAATTCCAAAAAGAGAGAAAACAATTGTATATAGATAAATGGATGCTCCTAGAGACTTTATTGGTAAGTGAAATAAATGAGACCTGCATTTGCAAAACTTAATTGTCTCCTTAGTGCAAGAACCTGAAAGAGTAAATACAATATGAAAGCTACAATAGAAACTGTGAAAGGGAAAGAATTTGTTAATGGGAAGGAAAAACTGGGATGAGGACAAGGGTACTGCTGATTTCTGCTGCTCTTTTTTTTATACAATGAAAAATAGGTTTATTGGAATGTTTTTAGCTATAGTCAAAGGCAGAAACATTTAGTTTTTGTTACACTCATAAATATGTGGAACCTGCTTACAAAGCAATCATATTATAAAAAGAATGACCTCCTTGCAGCACTGGTGGAATGATTCTGGATCTTCTTTAGCATAATGATTTGGTTCTCCCCGAAGGCCTTCAGACCCCTAGCCAGGAACAATTCATGCTTAAAAATTTTTTCCTTTTATTCTCATTTTTTTCTTTTTTAATTTCTTGCTGCTTTATGAAGCAGTTTTGCAGGTTTACACCTGGTAACATAAACAACTAATTTGAAGATAACATCACACAATACAGCAACCATTGTTGAATTCCTATTACTTTGTTCAGTGAAATTTTGTTCCATTTCTAATTTTTAAACTACTTTGTATTCATTTAAAAAATGATAACAAATATATATATATATATATATTGAATACTGGTGTGCCAAACTACATGAAACAAACATAAAGAGACACGGAGAACTACATAAGCACTAGCACAATTTTGGTGGGGGGACTCAGCACTCTACTCTCACAGATAGCTCAACCAGAAAAAAGAGATGCCAGAATTAAACCAGCCTGTGATCACACAGACCTGTTAGATGTCTACAGAGTGTCCCAAACCAAAACATCACAATACATAGTCTTCTCAGCTGCACATGGGACAATCTCCAAAACTGACCACAACAAATCCAGAAATGATCCAACCATAAAAGAAGACTACAGGCCAATCTCTCTAACAGACATACATGTATAAATCCTCAATAAGATACTAGCACACAGAAAGTAGCAAATCATCAAGATTACACACCATGAGGGATGCAAGGATGCTTCAGCATACACATAGCAATACATGTAGCACCTCATATTAACAAAAAGAAAGACAAAAATCATGCGATCACTTCAGTAGATGCAGAAAAAGCATTTGACAGAGTCTAAAACCCACTCTTTTTATTTATTTATTTTTTTCTGTTATTTAATTAGACAAATAAATTTAAGCCATATAGAAAAAAAAAAAGTTAACATTGTGAGAAATATTCCCAGAATGCAAAGTTTATTTAATATTTGAAAATCAGTCCCATTTGGTCACTGTTAAAACCCACTCTTGACAAAAAACAATCCTACAGAACATTGGACTAGATGGCCTTTACCTCAATCTGATAAAAGCCATCTATAATAAACCAAGAGCTAGCATCACACTAAATGGTCAAAACCTGAAAGCTTTCACTCTAAAATCAGGAACAAGACAAGGATGTCTACTATCATTACTCCTACTCAACATACTTCTGAAAATCTTAACCAGAGCAATTAGGCAAGAGAAAAAAATTAAAAGAAATAAGAACATGAAAGAACTAAGTTAAATTATTATTATTTTCGATGACAACATGATATTCTGCATAAAAGAGCCCAAAAACTCCACCAAAAGACTTGTAGACTTAATAACAAAATTCAACAATGTAGCTTGATACAGAGGCAATAGTCAAAAACTGACAGCTTTCCTGTACACAAGCAACAAGCTCAGAAAGAGAGAAATGAGGGAAACCACACCCTTCACAATAGTATCCAATAAATGAAATACTTAGGAATTAATCCAATAAAGGAAGTAAAAGATTTATACGTTAAAGATTATAAGACTCTGAAAAAGGAAATCGAAGAGAATAATCATAAACTGGAAAGATACTCCTTGGTCATGGATAAGGAAGAGCCAACATAGTGAAAATGTCCATACTCCCAAAATTATCATATAGATGTACTATGCTTATAATCAAAATAGCATTAACATACCTCCCAGAACTAGAGAAAACATTCCTAAAATTCATTTGGAACCAGAAGAGACCTAGAATAGCAAAAGAAATTCTGCGGCAGCAAAGGAAAATTGGGGGCATCATAATCTTTCACTTGAAATTATATTACAAAACTACTATTAAGATCAGCATGGTGTTTGCAAAACACAAACACAAGAATCGGTAGAACAGAACAGAAGATGTGGACACAACTGCAAACGCACAGAGCCACCTTATCTTTCACAAAGGTGTCAAACAGATTCACTGGAAGGAAGACAACCTCTTTAATAAATGATGCTGAAAAAACTGGCTCTTCACATACTGAAGACTAGAAATAGACCCATGTCTATCACCATGCACTAAACAAAAGTTAAAATGGATGAAATATCTAAATATTAAAACAGAAACAATCAATCTAGTGGAGGAGAAAATAGGTAGTAATCTTGACAACACAGGTGTAGGCAGAGACTTTATGAACATACCCCAGACTACATGGCAAATACTACAAAGAATCAATAAATGGGATCTCACCTTGTTAACAAGCTCTTTCACAACAAAGGAATCACCAGCAGATGAAAAGACAACCCACAGAGTTGCAAAAAAGTTATAGTCAGTCATCTCTCAAACAAAGGACTTCTACCTAGAACATATCAAGAATTAAAAAAAAATGTCCCCCAAATTCAAGCACCAAATCACAAAATACAAAATAGGCATCTGAGAAGAGTACACTCTTCTCAGATGAAGAAATACAGATGGTAAATAAATACATGAAAAATGTTCATTGTTGCTGGTCATGAGAGATGCAAATTGAAGCAACACTGAGATTTCATCACACCCTGAAAGAATGGCTATAAAAAAAAGAAAAGGAAAAAGAAGAAAGCAACCAATAACAAGTTCTGTCAAGACTGTGGGGAAAAAGGAGCCTTTTTCTGTTGTTTGTGAAGATAGATACTGGTGCAACTATTGTGGAAATCAGTGTGACTGTTTTTCAGAAAGCTAGATTTAGAGATCTCATTTTACCCAGCTATTCCCCTTCTGGGTATCTTCCAGAAGAATTAAAAACATCATGCCACGGGGATATATGTACACCTATGTTTATAGGATCATGGAGCATAACAGTTAAATCTTGGAAACAACCCAAATGCCCATTAACCATGAAACGGATGAAAAAAAGTTTATTCTACACAATGGAGTAATATTCAGACATAAAGAAGGGTATATTCGACTTTCATAGGTAAAGGATGCAGCTACTGTCCATACTCATAAGTGAAAAAAATCTGACCAAGATGGGTAAACATTATATTGTCTCCCTAGTCTGAGAAGCTGGAAGAGTAAATAAGATCCAAAATGTACAGTAGATATTTTGAATTGGGAATAAACTGTTCAAAGGAAAGAGAATATGGGATGGGTGACAGGGAAAAGGAAGGAAGGGAAAAGGAAAAATCATATATAAATACATATATGTATATATATATATATGCATATACATACACACACACATATATATATACACATACACACACAGGATAGTTTCTCTTAGTTTAGTGCAGACAGGTTCGTGTTAACATCATTTGGACAATATGTCTTGCTTGTATCTTGTATTCTCAGTGACTACTATGAAGATAGTGATATGCAGTGTATGAATTGTTGGGTTTTTAAAAATGTATTTGGTACAGGGTCTCACTACCCAGCTCAGACTCATGATCATCTTCCTGTTTTCAGCCTCCCCAGCACTGAAATTACAGGACTGCACCACCATGCTGGGTCTCAATGGCCTGCTCTATGTGTCTGGGCGAGGGACCTTCATGGCATGTGGTGCCGGGGATTGAACCCTGGTGCCTCAGCTTGCCTAAGCAGGTGCTTAGTCTGCTGATCTATCTCACCAGCCCTTGTATGAATTATTGTTACTATCCTACTAGCCCGCTTTAAAATTTTGTTTTATTATTATGCTTTTTCTTTCTCTCTTTAAAATTGTATCTATATCTATATATCATCTCTATCTCTATCTCTATCTCTATCTCTATCTCTATCTCTATCTCTGTCTCTGTCTCTGTCTCTGTCTCTGTCTCTGTCTCTGTTTCTGTCTCTGTCTCTGTCTCTGTCTCTCTTTTTGTCTGTCTGTCTATCTATCTATCTATCTATCTATCTATCTATCTATCTATCATCTATCTATCAATCATCTATCTATCTATCTATCTATCTATCTATCTATCTATCTATCTATTATCTATCTATCTACCCACCTACCTATCTATCTGGCTATCTATCTGAATGTCTTTAGTGAAGGAAACATTTCAGCTCCTTGAGGCATACTTGCAATATGGAAAAAAGCACCAGTGCGCATGTCTGCTCACACACACACAACCTCACATTCGAGCTGTGCATTGACCAAGAGGAATGAAGGAAGAAGCGCCATCTCCAGGACGCACGAGGATGCCCTGTGCCGGGCTCTGCACTTCTGCTTAGATTCCTTCAGCTTGTGTTCTGCACAGTCTCTCTCCTGTCCTAACAGAAGGCTAAGCTCGGTGCCTTAGGCTAATACTGCCTCCTTCACCTGTTGCCCGGCGCACCAACTCCCCCTCACAGTCCACTCAGGGCTCTCGGGAACACTTTCAAGGGACTGACCAAGACACAGCGGGAGGTAAAATGGGAGCAAGGCAGCTGCAGGCAGGCCACCAGCTTACCACCATTTTACTCTTTGCGCATTGTTATAGCCCTCACTCTCTACCTCACAGTAGTACCTGATGCATAGTACACAGCCAGTGAATACATATCTGAGGCTATAAGCAGGACAATCACTACGAGTCCGAACTAGTAATGAGACCCTGAACACCCTGTAGATCCTTTCCTAAAATACAGGGGGAAAAAAAAAGAAAGAAAGAAAAAAAGAAAATGGGACTCTGGAACTCACAAAGGACATTTTATCTGATAAAGAGCTTCGTTTGTGATTTGTGCTGAAAATGCAAGATCGGTTTTTGATCGGCAGTGCCTCTAATTTAGCAGGCTGGAGCTAAATAAATGCAATAGTTATTCAAATCTATGAATTCCTGGCAGGTAATAAAATGGACTTAGCTAAAAAAAAAATTGGTGGTGTCTAGGATCAAAAATTATACCATACAGGCTCTTCAAGATTTTATACCTGTAAGGTCAGTCTTATCCGTTCAGTGATTATAAACATTTACCTTTTAAAAATCTGCTCAAATGCTCCTTCATCTTGGATGCTGACATACACTCTTCTCCTCTCATTTTATAAATAATGAAGAGTTGAAAGTGAGTAAATAACTTATGAAATAAATAAGTGAATAAAACGCATACCAAAGGGAAAAAGGGAAATGCTTTATTTATTTATTTAGTGTATTAGGGAAGAGTCTACAGGGTGTTCAGGGTCTCACTACTAGATCAGACTCATAGTGATCCACCTGTTTACAGCCTCCCAAGAGCTGGGATTATAGGCACGCGCCACCATGCCCAGTCTCAATAGCTGTCTCAGCTTGCCCCAGGGGCAGGGCGAGGACTGCAGGCCCGGGTATCGAACCCGTGGCCCATGTGCTTGCTTGCAGGCACTTTAATCCGCTGAGCTACTTGGCTCACCCATAAAAGCTGAGAAGGATTTAGTGCTTTTACTGAAATGGCCCAGAATGAGGGTGTTGGCAAAAAATAATAAGTCTGTAATACCTAAATTTTCAATACTTGACACCTACTTTGTTGGAATTATATCACTTTTAGATAGAAAAATAGCTCAGAGTTGTGATGTCACTAGCACTTCATGTAAAAATAGTGTCCTCTCCTCTTTGATAGCAATTAATACAGCATTTCAGAATTTCTTTTGGAAATCTCTTGTTTCACAAACAAAGAAATTGAAACCAAAGATCTCATTGATGTTTAGTAAGACAAACATGGTTAGCTCCCAAAACTCAATTCTGGACATCTTTTTAATGTTTCTACTCATTAACATTGAAACAGAGGTCACAGCTGGAGGATAAATTTTAAGTTAAAAAAATGTATAAAATGGGAAAAATGGAGGGGGTGGGCCAAATAGCTCAGTGGATTAAAGTACCTGTAAGCAGGCTCAAGGGCTGGGTGTTTGGTCCCTGGGCCTGCTGTGCCGGCCCCACCCCCAGGGCAGGTGGAGATGGAGATTGAGACTGGGCATGGTGATACACACCTGTAATCCCAACTCTTGGGAGGCTGTAAACAAGAGAATCACTATGAGCCCGATCTAGTAGTGGGACCCTCAACACCTTGTAGATCCTTTCCTAAAATACAGAAAGAAAAAGGGTGGGGGGAAATGGGATTCTGGAACTCATGAAGGACATTTTATCCGATAAAGAGCTTCGTTTGTGATTTGTGCTGAAAATGCAAGATCGGTTTTTGATCGGCAGTGCCTCTAATTTAGCAAGCTGGAGCTAAATAAATGCAATAGTTATTCGAATCTATGAATTCCTGGCAGGTAATAAAATGGACTTAACTAAAAAATTTGGTGGTGTCTAGGCTCAAAAATTATACCATACAGGCTCTTCAAGATTTTACACCTGTAAGGTCAGTCTTATCCGTTCAGTGATTATAAACATTTACCTTTTAAAAATCTGTTCAAATGCTCCTTCATCTTGGAAACTGACATATACTCTCCCCCTCTCATCTTACAAATAAAGAAGACTTGAAAACTTAAGACAAATGTGAATAGC
>NW_004524637.1:9821930-9827097 GCF_000260255.1 Octodon degus
AATATCCAGGTCAAATGCAGTGAAATGAACAAAGAAGGCAAAAGTTCAAAACTATAAAGACAGTCCTTGAAAGCTGCCCTTGTGGTCAGAACTTTCATAGGCTAGGAGACAATTCAGAAAACAAAGGAGTGAACTTTTATCTTATGGTTAGAAAAGCTTTGTCCACATGAATTGGATTGGCATCTGGACTGGCACCAGTAGTTGCTTAGGGGCTGTCTGAGAAGCTGTAGCATGGACTGCCTACAAGTTCATGATCTCAAAAAATATCAATGAAGGGTGGAAGAGAAGTTGAGATCTCTGCCCCACTGTAGTACATGATGCACAGGAGACAGTGAATACCTGCTGAACGAGTCAATAACTTATGGAATAATTAAGTAAATAAAAAGCATACCAAATGGAAAAGGGGAAGCATTTTTATTTAAATGACCCAGAATGATGGTGCTAGCAAAGATAATGAGCTCTAACACTTACATTTTCAATACTTGACACCTGTATTTGAACTGTTTCCAGCTTTCAAGGTAGCAGAGAGCTGACAGTGCCTAAATTGTTTTTTACCTTTTTTCATTTTGACAGATGTTTGAAAAAGTGATTTCAAAGGTATCAGAACATCAGACAACATGTAAGAATGATCCTTTTGACGGTGGACACAAGTGAGGTGAGCCCTACATGTCCCTTGGCTCACTTCCTTGAGAGAGTTTCAGGATGTAGTCAAAGGAGGGTTAACTGAAGTGGAGTCTAACAGGTTCCCCTTGAAGTGGGCTGCTGGGGAGCTGAGGAAGATGATGACGAGGAACAGCGTAGACAGCCTGTATCTCAGTCTGACAAAGCAACAGCCACACACAGCAGCTAAAAACCTACCCCAAACCGATCATACAACACATGTCAATTCTAAAACTACGGAATTTATGTAGGAGCATCCATTAAAATTGCTCTGCTTTTCAGTTTGACAAAATTCTTTTAGATATATAATACAAAGTCATTATCCATAACTAAAATATTAATAAATTAGAGTGCCTCAAGATTTAGAAACATTGCTCCTCAAAACCCTTTGCAGAAATAATGAACTGAAGACAAGCCACAGATTCAGAAGTGAATCACAGGACATATATTTAATACAGGACTTGTACCCACAATATATAAAGAGTTCTGAAAACTTAGTAACACGCAACAGACCCATCAAAGCAGACAAAAAAATACCTGCACACATTCCCAGAAAAAAATTGATACAAGATAGATAAACACATGAAAATATGTTCGAAATCAGGATAATTAGGAACATGTACACGAAAGCCACAATGAAAACCACTACACATGTTACAGGGTCTAAAATGAAAAGCATAATTCATTCCTCCAAGCGTTGACGAGGAACTAGATCACCTGGAATTTTCATCCGCAACCAGTGGAAAATGTAAAATGGCGAGTAAGTAACTCGAGAAAGCAGTTTGATATTTTATCACACATCAATTGTAAACATACTTTATTATCAAATCATTGCATTTCTTGCTGTCCATCGAAGACAAATGGAAGTTTGTGTCCATATCCATGCCTGGAGTTTGACTCCAATGTTTATAGCAAGTTTATTTGCAAGTCAGTAATTATAAACAACTTAAATATCCATCAATAGTTGACAGAATAAATAAAATTTTGTGCTCAGACAAGGGATTAGTACTCAGATATAAAAGGTACTGAGCTATAACATGGATGAATTGCAATATAATTATGCTCAATAAACTAGGCAAAAGTTACATACTGTCTACCTTCATTTATACAAAAATCTAGAAAATGTGAGTTAACCTCTCATGACACCAAGTAAAGCAGTCGTTGCTTGGGGCCAGGGGGAAAGTACTAATCATGATTTGACATTGCCTTTTCTCCTTGTCAGTTTGTCAGATTTAGGATTGTGCAGTTGCTTATGCTTAAATTACAGTTGGGAGAAGCCAAAGCAGGGCAGAGCCGGCCAGGGCATCTGCCTGGGGGGAAACAGAGCGGATATTAACATTTAACACTGTGAAGCTACCCTTGCTCTCCACTGCAACTACTGCCAAACATTATCCTAAGTAATAATGAGATAGGAGGAAACGCAGTCTAAGATCAGATGTTTTTAAAGGTATTGCATTACACAGAAATACTAAACTGATTTGCCAGGTACTCTTGTCTTAGAGAAAAATTCAGCCTTTGGGCCGTGCTGTAACAGCCTGTGGTGTGCTTTCGTTCTCTGCTTTCTTGCTGGGCGTTGCTTCCTGGCTTGTGGTGTGAGGTCCTTAGGACCTTTTCCGTGCCTTCCGCCCCGTACCAATTCAGATTTTATGGACACCCAGCTACTGCAGTGCTCCACACTTGTTCCACGCTGTCCCATAAAGCCCTTTAGGGATGCTTATCATATATTTCGGTCCAAATGCAAAGGCAGTATTTAAGGCAAGTTATGTTGGGCACTGACGCTGTTCATTTTTACTTTAAAAAAAGTGAACCCATGCTTGAGAAGAGTTTGAACATGTGAAAATAGGTGTAGGGAGGTACTCTTTGACAGCACTGTCTAGAACACTTTGTACTCCACGGTGGAAAGCAGGAGAAAACTATGCCAAACCATCCTTTACAAGGAAAGAATACTTAGGTTTGACGTGTGTAATCTTGTAGGTAGGAAGTGAAGAACTTTCTGTTTAATGAGCTCGGAAGTTTTCCTTTGTCAGCATTAAGCTTCAAAGGGAATTTTTGGTGTTTTAAATGATTATGAAGGAATAGAAGCAACTAAATAGTTATTTAGGATTTTATATTTATATTAATTAAATAATCCTATTTAATTAATAGGATTTATAGGTTTCTGCAGGATGAGTGACCATGAATTTTCATTGGGAATAACCAGTATGAATTTGTTGTGGACATTTAAGTATGTTTTTTAATAATGTGGGCAAAACAGAAAACACAGATCATGTCTTGAGTTAGTCTTAGGGATTATCAGTGAAAATACTATCTTGAAATTACCAGACTTCTTATTAATACAAAAGTGGAAATATAAGTGTACAGAAAATCAAAAGGAGCAAGGGGGAAAGGGACAGAGTACAGCCAGCTGTGGCTAACCAAGTGGGCTTGAGAAAAGTTGCCTGCAATTGGTGGTAGACCCTCTTACTGCCTGCTCTCCCCCCTTCAGTTCTCTCAGAGTCCCTGCCATCTGGCTTCTCCCCTCAAGCACAGCCAGGGCTTCGCCAAGCTGGATCACACCCTCGTGATGGAGGAGATGCCTGGCTTCTCACTCAGCATCTTCTCTGACCTCAAGAAAGCCAGAGGTTTAGGCACTCTCTTCAGCCTGAGATTTTACAGCAACTTTCCCTGAGAATGTTTGATCCTGACTGTTGGAGAGCTTTCTTGAGTCATCTGGAACTTTGCCTGACAAATCTGGGACTTTAATCTCAGGGAATAACACCTCATTATGGTTTGTGTCTAGTTGTCCCCCCAAAGCCTCAGGCAGTCATGGGCGGGGACTTCTAGAGTTTGAGATTAACTCATGATCCACTGGGATTATGGGTAATCCACCGGGATTATAGGTTTTAGTACTGCTGAGATTATGGGTGAGGGTGCTGTGCCCAACCTACGGCAGAGAGCTGGGATGTAATATAAGAAAAAAAGAGAGACAAACTTTCTGTTGCCGTTGTTGTTCTGCCGTCATTAACTGGGTGCCCTCTGCCCTGTGCCGCTCTGTCTTGGAGCCAGCTGAGTACAGACTGAAACCTCCAGGAACTGTGAGCTGAATAAACCTTTTCCTCCTTCATTTTGGGTGCCGGGTATTTGTCCCAGAAATGTGAGAAGAGTAACTGAGACACACCTGCACTTATCTGAGGACCAGGCCTGAAATTTGGGCCATTTTTCCTCCCTGTGAACATTTAACTGATCCCTAATTCTCTCGCTTGTGTCCCTTCTGTGGTCCTCAGTTCCATCCTGTTCTGTCTTTGGCAGCTCCGTGGCATGGGTACCTCGACTATTCTCCTCAGAGGCAATGTATCCTGGCATCTAGAGAAGACTACGCCACGAGATTTCTTTTCCCCTTCTGAGTGCTCCTTCTGAGATCCTTTTGGAGAATCCTTTTTCTGTTTCTCAAATGTTGGTTCTTACTCTGACTACTTTTCTCATTTTTGCATATACCCTGTCAATTCAATAACTCATGTGTCTTCTGTTATAGTTTATGTTTCTTTCTCAAATCTATATTTTAAAAAGTTACGCTCACTTCTTGCATTTCAGACTGTCACTGCCTACTGTGCGTGTAACTCAACAGTCACGCTACCGCGCTAAAGTGCGGGGCTAGGAGGAGAACTACTGCAAGATTTCTGTGTTTGATCCTCAGTAGTGCAAAGAAAAAGTGTCTAATTTGTATGTGCTTCTTGGTTAGTTGAAAAGTAAATTTGACTTCAGAAGAATGAATTCTCTAGAATGGAATAACATAGATTATATACAAAGGAATACAAAGTAGAATGACATCAGCTTTTCAGCCTCCACATTGAGAAGCAGAGAGCTGTAGAGCAAGGCTGCGGAAGTAAGAGTGAGGTTTTGCCCTCAGTTCCTATGTACAGTCAGATTATTAAATAAGATTATTGAATAAGTCAGATTATTAAATGAGAAGCATGTTTCTGAGGGTTGAGGGACTGATTCTTTATTTCAACAAGACATTTGTCAATATTCATGTCAAAACAGTTACACTGCTGGTTCTTCTTTCTCCTGATTGGCCCAAAAGAGAGACCACAGCAAAGGGACACACACTGTAATGCAAGGAGCTACAGGATATTCCTGCAACGGACCTCATAGAAACCTCACTTCAAAGAAGGAGTAGGTGGGGGGAAACTTCAAAGATCAGCACACTGCCAGCCCTCAGACTTGCAGAGCTCTCCACTGCCAGAAGGGGTACAGGTAGCCTAATCCTAAGGGGTACAGGCACCCCAAACCTAAGGGGTATAGGCACCCCAATTCCAAGAGATACAGACACTCCAACTCTATGGGGCACAGGCAACCCAATCCTAAGGGGTACAGCACTCCAACCCTAAGGGGTACAGATACCCCAATTCGAAGGGGTACAGGCACTCCAACATGAAAGAAGTGACATTTCTTCTTTCTTTCTTTCTTTCTTTCTTTCTTTCTTTCTTTCTTTCTTTCTTTCTTTCTTTCTTTCTTTCTTTCTTTCTTT
>NW_004524637.1:9827197-9833780 GCF_000260255.1 Octodon degus
TTCTTTCTTTCTTTCTTTCTTTCTTTCTTTCTTTCTTTCTTTCTTTCTTTCTTTCTTTCTTTCTTTCTTTCTTTTCTTGGCCAGCTCAGCCCACCCTGAGGGAGGGACTGGCATGGTATGTGGTGCCGGGGATCAAACCACAGTCCCCTGCACCTGCCTAAGCTTACCTAAGCAGGCACCTTAGACCACTGAGCTATCTCACTGGCCCTGAAATTTCAAAATAATATAAAATTTAAAAAGTTGTCCAAACTATCCTGCATATATACATAAATATACCTTTTTCTCCTTCCTTCTTTCCTTCCTTCTTTTTCTTTTCTTTTCTTTTTTTCTTTTCTTTTCTTTTCTTTTCTTTTCTTTTCTCTTTCTTTCTTTCTTTCTCTCTCTCTTTCTCTTTCTTTCTTTCTTTCTTTCTTTCTTTCTTTCTTTCTTTCTTTCTTTCTTTCTTTCTTTCTTTTTTTTTTCACAACCGGGGATCAAACTCAGGCCCTTGCATTTGCCAGGGAAGCAGCGCTTATTCTACTGAGCCACCTCCCTGGCCCCTCCCTTCTTTCTTTTGTCCTTTTTCTTATTCCAGATTTTCCTTCCCTTTAACAGATTCTTGCCCTTTCACAGTGTCTATTTTACCTTTCAGATTTTTATTTACTCTTCCAAGTTCTCACACTAGCTAGACAATATGTTTTTACATAATTGTACTGCTGATTTCTGCTGGGAAGCTATGGGGGTAAGGAGGGAAAAGAAGAGATGACTGTCCGGGTGACTCCTCAGAGAAGCCATATCGTTTTGACTGTCTGTACTGGAATCTCTCTCTCTCTCTCTCTCTCTGACACACACACACACACACACACACACACACACACACACACAGCATTTACTACAGGGCCTCAGGAATTCTGGAAGTTTCCTTTGTTTGTACCCCTGGATATTTGATTCAGAAATTTAATTCCTTCTGATTGATCAGTCAAAGAGCCCATCGGTTCCACCCGCCCCCAGGACTTACTCTGAGCTCAATCGATAGGAACCAAGCTGCTTGCTGGAATTTCTGCTGAAGGCAAAGGAATCATTTCAGGTCTTCTGAACAGCAAAGCTAGGGGAGACAGAGGTTATCTGGGGCTGTCAGTTCATGGGTCTCACTGAAAACCCCATTGTGTTTCTAAAGGGAGTGAGTGGAGGAAGGACTTTGCCTCCCAAGCTACCTTCATGGAGGGGACAAACACAGAGGCAGGATCTGCAGCCTCTGCTTCAGGTAACCGATACCCAGCTACTCTCTTTCAGAGGAGGCATGTGACCGTGGTGGCACACATTGTACCTTTCTTTTTTAAAAAAATAATTTTATTGAGAAACAAATAGCAATGAGCAGTTTCAAAACCCATTAGTAGGACAGTTTCAATAATTAATACATTGCATATTGTTGTCTTTGTACTGGTTGTTCATGTACAAGATGCAGACATGATGTCCTGTCCACAAACATTATTAGTACCCATCTTTCTATTCATTTAATTAAGAGAAAGTAGGTGTATATCTATCCTGTTTTGAATATACAGATATAAAATGGTTCCTCATTTGTATCCCCCTTTTTTGGTTTAGTTTTGGCAGAGATGGGTATTCCATTGTCATTTAAATACTGTAGGTGTTTGAATGCAGCATAATATTCCAATATAGTCCAGTAGTCCATAATTGCAGTGGGTTATCTGTAGGACTGGGAAGGTCAGAAGTGAAATAAACCAGACCCACATGTGTAAATATCATATAGTTTCCCCACTGTAAGAACTCAAAAGCGGAAATAAAAATAGAAAGGTGTAACACAATTAAAAGGAAGTGATTATACCTTTCTCTTATCTCTTAAAGTTGCCTGTCTGTAGAGGAAGCCCGCGGGAGAAACTGGATTATTACAGGGAGCTCTCAATTATTCTGGCAAGGCCAGAGGACATCTCCTGTGGTGCGCCTGAGACTCAGGCCGTGGCATAATCCCACTTGCCACTGCTCTGCAAGTAGAGCATTTTTTTCCCGACGAGCATTTTCCACACCCTTCTCTTCAAGTGCTGAGCAAGCCTCTCACACCTAAGTGTGAATGGCACTGTGATCAGGTGTACAGTGTTTAATTTAGAACAAGAAAGAAGGTTGTATTTCCTGCCCTGATTTATGGGAGGGTGCCTTGGGGTCAGAAGGTCTTGTCCAGTCTCCCCTGAAGTGCAGGTTTCACACTGGCCAATCCTGACATTGCACAAACAGGGGATTATGAATCAGCTTCTGTGGCATTTGCCATACATCAGATATTGAAAATGTTTGAATTTGATTGAAATCATTGGGAAATTATAAAGAGGGTAGGCTGCCGCGTTGTCAGGGGTTTTTGCATTGACATAGTCAGGAGTTGTTGAGGAATCAAATTTAGAGCTTAGAATCAGGTTTAGAACCAAGAGTCCAACTTCATGAAGGAGCAGAGAGACTCAGGTCTAGGCATTGGGAACATTGTGAGAAAAAATTTAGAAACCAATAGGTGACCTGTGTGGTATCACGGGCACAGAATACCCAGGGCCAGCACTTTACAGCCTCGTGGAAGAGGCCATAAATACTGATGGGCAGGCAGTGAGAACAGCCCCAAGTGGCCTCTTCAAGGTCTATGTAACTGTAGAGCTAGTTTTTTTTTTTTTTTTGCCACTTTCTGCCCTATCCATTCAATTTATGGCACCAATAAGTCATTTTTTATTCCCTTCCACACTAAGTGGCCCTGCAATCTTCCTGGGGTGCAGATGAAAATCAAAGCAATGAATTTAAAAATGAAAGAGCAAGGTACATTTCTAGTTGAGGTCTATGTTCACAGCTTTATGCAATTTTTTTTTAAAAAAGACTTACTTATTTATGCAAATAGATCATCACACTTGCCCCAGAATAAAGAAGCACATGACAAACTCAAGAAATTCTATTCTGTGTCGTAATATAAAAACAGAATAAGGGCCAGCCAGATAGCTCAGCTGATTAAAGTGCCTCCTTAGGCAGAGGTTGGATTCTTTAGGCAGGGTCTGGGGTTCGATTCCCAGGCACCACAAGCTGTGCCAGCCCCGCCCCTCAGGGGCACTCTGAGATGGTGACTGAGACTGGGCGTGGTGGTGCGCACCTGTATTCCCAGTGCTTGGGAGGCTGAAAACAGGAGGCTCATGAGTCTGATCTGTGTAGTGAGACCCTGTAGACTCTGTACTAAATACATAAAAAAAAAAGCACCGCAATAGCTGTTGTGGTCCACATGGGTCAAGGTGCAATACAAAGAAACGATTGAGCGCCCAGCGAGTGTCATGCAGGTGAGGTCTTCCTTAGTGTAGCACGTGCCGCATGGGATTCGATGAGGACCGCACAGGGCAGGGTACAAGTCAGCGTGGAGTATAAGGCTGATGTCTAGTTGTCACTGGCCACTTCCAAAATCACCTTCACAGCTACTGCAAAAACCAGCTAAAAATGAAACGCAAAGAAAATGTAATTTCTATGTCCTTCTTGAGGTGAAGGCAAGCAATCCTTAGGCCTGTAGATTTTAAGAGATTTGCTGCTGCGGTCTTCCCTGCCTCCTAGAAAAGTCCTGTGGAGCAACCACATTTTTGCTTTCTGCCAGTGGCAATGCCATGGAAACACAGATTTAATCCACAAAGCCAGCCAGGTCATTTAAAATATCCACTGTTTCATAAAAGACACATACAGACTGTTTTATAGTTTCTTATATATTTAAAAGCAGCAGGATATTTAAAACTGACCCACTTTTTCCCTGATATAGCGAATGGCTAGCAATAGTCACCATATTACTGGCAGAATTCCTTTTATTCCTTGTTATGTTGGGGAACCTAAAACATTACTTGGCCTTTTGATTTTCTTACATTTCAGCCACTTTAGGATTTCATACATTGGCACTGTATTGGCTCTGTTTTGCAAGCTTGAGTCTCTGAAGTACCATAGGTATGGAGAGTTTTTTTTAAGGTTAAAAATTATTTTGGCTACCTAATACATAAGTTTCCTATTCCCTTAAAGGAGAGAAGGGAGAAGTTATGATTTAAAAAAAAAAAAAAAAAAAAAAAGAGCATTCGAGTCTGCTTCATAGAAACTGAATTCCTAGTCTTAGAGCTAGAGACCTTGGATGATCTGGTGGTAGCTAAGTGCTGCATTTTACAAATCAGAAAGCTGAAAATTCCTACAGATTAAAGTAAGGGAGTTAGTGTCCTGCAGCTCAATCCATTCCTTCTGCCCGTGAAAACTCTGCTCCCTTGGATGAAGCCATTGCTTTCCTTAGAAACCTACCAGGCTGCTATCCAAGGAGACTAGATTCAAAGGCTGTGAAGGTTAAGACTTACTAGCATACAGAACAAAGTAGGGAGAAATGCCGAGCCTATGTAGAATTGAATTCAAGTTAAAATGGCATCAGCATCCACTATAAGCTTAGCTGTTGGCTTCCTTCCTTCCAAACCCGACTTCACCTCCTAGTGAGCAAGCTACACAAGCACAAGCCCTGCTCCCTCCTGGAGCTGCAGGCCCCTCCATCCTCTCCAAGGTTCCTTTGAGATCCTCACCCAAGTTGCTGTCCAGGGATGAAGATTTCACCGTGCTGGGCAGGGATGTACACTTTCCTTACACTGTTTCCTATGACTCGCTAATGCTTCCTGTCTTTTTCTTTTGAAAATAGGTATACAAAAGGTCAGACATCATACAGTATGTTGTTAAACATGGATACTAACTAAATCCTTTCTGATCTTCTACTAGGGCAAATATATAAAATATGTTTGGATAGCTAATCTCAGTAATCTCTGACAAAGGCTGTGTGAAGCAGACTCGTGATGTTGATATAGAGATGAATAAATTAACTCAGAATGATACAATGATTTTCTCAGATTTATCCTACTTATTTTTTATACTAATTTTATTGAGAAAGAAATAGCAATGAGACAGTTTCAAAACAGGTTAGTAGGACAGTTACAATAATTAATACATTGCATATTGTTGTCTTTGTAGTAGTTATTCATAGCACAAGATGCAAACGGAATAGGGAGATAGCTCAGTGGAATAAATGATTGCCTGGCAAGTACAGTGTCCTGAGTTCCCTGGTACCACCAAAAAAATTGTATAAATTTAATTGGGAGGCCTGCCCATTAACTCAGTTTTTTAAGTGCCTGCTTAAGCAAAGCATTCTGGCTCAGAATGCTGTGGCTCGATCCCCAGATCTTCATACCTTACCAGATCTGCCCTTAAGGCATTCTGAGCCACCCCTCCAAAAAAAAAAAAAATCCTTCATAGTACAAGATGCAGACATGATGTCTTGTCTAAACACTATTAGTACAAATCTTTCTTCTCACTGAACTAAGAGAAACTAGCTGTATCTATGCTACTATGCATATCTATACTATTTATCTGTATATACAGATATATATATATATATTTTTTTTCACTACAAAATGGTCCTTCATTTATATCCCCCTTTTTTGTTTACTTTGTCAGAGATGGGTATTATATTTTCATTCAAATATTGTAGGTGAGTGAATTCAGCAAAATAATCCAATATAGTCCATTAATCCATAATAGTAGTGGGTTATCCGTAGGACTGGCTATGTCAGAAGTTGTTGACTTGAGCCTTTTTCAGCATATTAATATGGCTTTACTTTTTATACCTCATGGTTATACTTTTCAGCTGGATGGTTAAGACCAAGATGAAGCAAGACCTATATAACAAGAACTGTAACTTTTGTATCAGCCAAGGTCAGTCAAATCCCCTCAGAATTTACCCTAAAACCCTGTACCGCAGTTTGTAGAACAGATTTACCACACTTATGAATAGAAAATACTGTGCTTTCTTGCCAAACCAAATGTAGGGTCTGTTTTCCAGTAAAAGAAGATTAATAGTAGACCTATAAATATGCATCTCATTCAGTGAGGTAAGGTTTGTAGTTCTGTTTGCCTCGGTGACGCTAGATATCAAAGTAGGTAGAAATTGGAAGGTCCAGAGTACTGGTATTTGAAAGTTTTCCACGCGTCATACTAAATAAACAGCTTTGAGCTCACACGACACAGATGCAGCTGTCTGTGGTGTGTCAGTTTCTGAAGGTGTACGTAGCTGTAGTGACCTATTAAGAAATATTCTTCTATTTTGATTTTAAGGATTGAGATTCCTTTCTAACTGTGGACGTAAGAGCTTACAACTAAGAAACTAGGGAAAGCTTCACTCAGGAAGAGAAATCTGATTTGAGATTTAAGAAATGATCAATTGCTGTAGGTTACAGTCTGCTAAGTTAAAAGTTGTCCCTTTCCTAGAAGAAAACTCTGTAAACTGGAACTTTATTAAAAGCATCAGTGAAACACTTCTAGTGGAATAAAATATTATTTGCAAGATGAATATTTTTAAATATAGCTTCAATTAATTAGGCAAACCTTTTTAAAAAAATTTTTTAGGTTTTCTTCTTGTTGTTTTTCTTCTTTCTTTCTTTCTTTCTTTCTTTCTTTCTTTCTTTCTTTCTTTCTTTTTATTTTCTTTCTTTCTTTCTTTCTTTCTTTCTTTCTTTCTTTCTTTCTTTCTTTCTTTCTTTCTTTCTTCCTTCCTTCCTTCCTTTCTTCTTTCTTT
>NW_004524637.1:9833880-9853760 GCF_000260255.1 Octodon degus
TTTCTTTCTTTCTTTCTTTCTTTCTTTCTTTCTTTCTTTCTTTCTTTCTTTCTTTCTTTCTTCCTTCCTTCCTTCCTTTCTTCTTTCTTTCTTTCTTTCTTTCTTTCTTTCTTTCTTTCTTTCTTTCTTCCTTGTGTGTGCAGGGTCTCACTACACAGCCCGGATTCATAGTGATCCTCCTGATTTCTGCCTCTCAAGTGCTGGGATTACAGGTGTGCGCCACCACACCCGGACTCCATTGCCAGCTCAGTGTGCCCGGGGGCAGGGCTAGCGCGACTTCTGGAGCCAGGGATGGAACCCTGGTCCCTGTGCTTACCTCAGCAAGCGCTTAGTCCACTGAGCTATACCGCTGGCCCTTAGGCAAACCTTTTTTATACTAACAATTTGAAACTCGTCTTCTCATTTTCCTTAAGAAAATGAGGCCTATGTATATCACTGAAGAATTGGATTATAGATATAACATTTAGATAAAGAAAGAGAAAATGAATTGGAATGCATCTCTTGTTGTCTGTCTTGTTCATTTGGGGCCTTCCACTGGACCATGACAGATTCGGATGCCAATGCTTTAGTACTGGGCTTCCCAGCCTCTGGAAGTGTGGGGAAATAAATTATTAAATAATTCTCCAGTCTTAAATACCTTATTATTGTAACGCAACATGGATGAAGACATTCTTTGGGGCTGGCGATATAGCTCGGTGATCTAAAGTGCCTGCTCAGGCAAGCTTGGGCTGGTGCAGGGACCACAGTACCATCCCCAGTGCCACAAAAGAAAAAGAAAACAAAGGAAGACACTTATTTCTTAACTGCTCCAGAAGCAGTTAAACAAAACTTTCTACATTTTCTTCATTAGCTGAAATATTCACTGTGTTGTTAACTTTAATACTCAATAAAAACTGATAAAATTATTTCTCAGAAACTCAGTATTTGAGCATCCCATAGTAAACACTGGTCCACGTAGCTATTATTTCAGACCACTTTAGACCATTTATTCTCCAAATATGCCACTGAAGAAGGATTGGAGAGAAATATTTTTGCGTTTCATTGAAAAGAAGGATAGCTCTATTATGAAAGTACATAGGACATGACTCTGATGTCAAAGGGTTTAAAGTGTGGTGAGGGGGCTGGGGAGATAGCTTGGTGGTCTAAGGGCCTACCTGGCAAGCTCAAGGACCCAGGTCTGATTCCTGGTACTGCATGCTGTGTTGGCCCCGGAACCCTCGGTGCACCTTGAGGGCCACTCAAGCCGGGTGTATGCCTGTAATCCCAGCTCTGGGTAATGAAGCACTGTATCAACAACAACAACAATAGCAGCAGCAACAACAACAACAACAATGACAACAAAAATCAGTTACAATCAAGTTAAATAGGAAGTATTAGAGAAACTGAATCAGAATATCATGAATAGACAGATGAAAACCATGAATTTGAGGGCTTATAAAATATTTAATCAAGGAGCTGACATTTGAGTTGAATGAAAATTTAACAAGGTATAAAAATATATATCTTACAAGTATTACAGGAAGAATCAGATATGGCGAGGAATTACGGGGACTATTGCAAGAAATTAGTCAGAATCGAATGTCATGTTGGTGCTGATTGGTACGGGTCTAAGCACCAGAGGGATCAGCCTCTTTGCTCTGTTTAGTACTGATCTCTGTGCTTTTCTATACTTTGTAGAAAAGGGTTGTAATTCACGAACTCCCTTGGGGCTCCTGACTTCCTTTCAAGAATGCAAGATTCCCTAAAAAAATTAAGGGTGGGAGAGACAGCTCAGTAGAATAAGTGCCTGTCTGGGAAGTGCAGGGCCCTGAGTTCAATCTCTGCTACCACAAAAACAAAACAACACACCAACAAAAACATCAGACGTGAGTCTCTATTTTGGGTCTAGGACCATCCTTACCAGACAGCGGAGGCTTCCTCGGGCCTCACTCCTCTGCGGGATTCGGGCCTCCCAGCTCCCTCGTGAAGGCACCGTCCACTTGCAAATCCATTCTCCACCCCACTCCTTCCACAGTAGCTCAGGGAAGAATGGGCCAGATAGTAGTCCTTTTTTCCTGCTGTATTTTGATCTCCACTAGGTTAGTACTCCAATTGTCTTTGCTGAAGACTTAGAAGAATTTTAGAAAAGAATTTTCATGCAAAGAAAGATGAACAGAAAATTCCGGTTATAGCAAGCTCTGGAATGATGGCCAGCTAAATGAGAAGGCCTCCAGAGAGCTCTGTGCTGAGATTAGCAAAGATGTCACAAGACAGGCAGATTAATATTTAATCTCAGCCCAATGTCAGCATGTATAGTTCATTGTGTATCATTTTTCTAAAACTCAGTAATAATCTGAAAATAAAACAAGTAATAATGTTAACTAGAAAATAAATGAAGATGATAAATATTTTTATCAAACTTCAAATATATAATTATGTCAATAAAGATAGTATTATAGACAAAAAAGAACAAATACTTAATATTTTGAAAATTATATTAATATGTGTTCAGAAGAAAATTCTACTTTCCTATTACTTTGTCATAGTGATAAATAACTTTACAATTTGTCACAATTAAAAGAAGAAAAAGAAACTAAAATTTAATTTTAATGCTGTTACTAAAATTTAGTAAAGGGTTGGGGAAATGGTTCGGCAGTCTAAGCATCTGCCTGGCAAGAGCAAGGATCTGGGTTCCATTCCTGGTACCTTGTGCTGTGTAGGCCACCGAAACCAGGCGTGGTAGCACATGCTTGTAATCCCAGCACTCAGTTGGAAGGCTGAGACAGGAGGATCACTATGAGTCTTGGCTGTGCAGTGAGATCCTGTACCAAATAAGTAAGTAAGTAAATAAATAAATAAATATTTTTTTAAAGAGCTAGTAAAGCATTTCATATATTCCAGGAAAAGATGTAGATGTTTTCCTTGCCCTACTCTATCCCCCTGAAAATACACCAGCACATGATAATGGCAGCCTTAATACTTGTGTGATAGCCATCAGCTCCAAAGGGCTTAGTGATCAAGGAAAGGGGGTCTCTAAATGAACTGTAAAGGCGATCAGAAACAGTACATTAAAATAAGGGGAAGCCAACCAAAAGAATATATCAAAATCTTCTGTAATGCTATCCAGAGCTGAAACACAAAATGACGAACTGATTTTGTTTGTTTTTCTCTTCATATGTTCAGATTTGGAAGGGAGTCCTCCAAGATGAAAACTTTTATAAGAAGTGAGACAAAAAGTGAGTTCGATTTAGGCTACCATTTCAAATGACAGGGATGGATGAAGAGGCCGAGAAGCACACGTATTCTTTGGTTAAAAGTATTGTTCCTCAGGGCTGGGGAGTTAGCTCAGCAGCTTAAGCACCTGCTTGGCAAGTGCAAGGTCCTAGTTCTGTCCTCAGTACCAAAAATAAACAAACAATAAATGAAGTAAAAGTGTTCCTTAGACAAAAGAAAGACCACCAAGTTGCAGCGACAATGCCTCCTTAGTACGATCCAGGCTTGATTCCTTTTCAATCCAGGCTTCAAAAGCTTCACCTTCTTTGTCCTCTGCCCTCATGTGACCTCCCTCATGGCATTCTTTGATTAATAGCTCACATTATTAATTAACATTAGGCACCCTTCCATCAGTTTCCTTTGCTATGGGACAAATCTAATAATACTTGTTCATTCTTCCTTTTTCTTTCAGTATTTTAGTACAGGGTCTACAGAGTCTCACTACGTAGATGGGACTCGTAGTGATCCGCCTGATTACAACCTCCCAAGTGCTGGGATTACAGGCACACGTGACCATGCCCAGTCTCAGTGGTGGAGCCAGCATGGCTTTGAACCCCGGGCGAGGTGCTCTGCCTAAGAATGTGCATTAGTCCACTGAGCTATTTGGCCAGCCCTCCATTCTTTGCTTCTTTCACGGCTCTGAGTGTCTCTGGTTTTGTCACACCCCTTGTCACCATGGCAACATGCCTGTGATCCATCACAAGGTCAATGATATTTAAACGCTAAACCATTTTTATATAACCTGCATAAGAAATCAAGAGAGCCTGTTTATCCCTTTTTTAAAGGTCAAGTACTTTCCTTTGCACATTACAAAGGCTAATCTGTCTTTGAAATACTTGGAATGGAATCCTGTAAGATGCCCAATGAGATTTTCCTCAACTGGCATGAAAGGTAACACGGTAGCGTGACATAGTTTCAAGGGTGCTGGTAAAAGGCAGAATACTCTGACATCAGAGATACAGTCCTGTGTGTGCTGCAGCACCACAGGTAGCCAGATATCAGTATTTATTCCAGGTCCCCGAGCCCATGTTTTCAGTGTGATATAGTGAAGATCAAACGATGCCTACCTATGCAGTGGGCTGTGTTACAGGGGCCAACTCCAAGATGATTGCATTTTAGTTAGGGTCGACAGGTCTCACTAGGTAGATCGGACTCATAGTGATCCTCCTGTGTTCTGTCTTCCAGGCGCTGGGATTACAGGCGCACACCACCGTGCCCAGTCTCCATCGCCATCCCAAGGGCGGGGCTGGCACCGGGCATCAAACCGCATCCGCTGCATCTGCCTAAGCAGGCGCTTTAATCTACTGAGCTGGCCCTTTTTGTTGTTGTTGTTTTCAAGGATGTTTTTCTTTTTCTTTTCTTTCTTTTTTTTTTCTGGCTCCTGCTGCATTAAGGATGGGTCTGGTAAGGCATATAGAGCTGGGGATCAAACTGTGGTCCCCTGCTCCTGAATGGGGTTTGCCTGAGCAGGTGCTTAAACAAGAGCTAAACCGCAGGCCTCCAGGGAATGTTAGTTTTGTGTAATTGTTCTTTGCCTTGGAAGGAGAGACTGCTACGGTATTGGCATGAAGCAAATCTTCCCTACAGTATAAAACGCTGTACCCTCCTAGATGATTCTCAGCATGTTCTTGGGAAGATATCCTAGTGCAGTGTCTCAGCTCACAAGACAGAAGTATGAGCAGCCCATAGTAAGTAGTCTCCTAGCAATAAGGTGAAAAGAACAGAGCACACGAAAGAGACCTGCTCAGGGCATAGAGGAGAAAGGCGACAATTCTCAATAATGTCAACGATAAATGCGTTTGCCTGAAAACAAAGCAAAATGTGTGCTACTCACATTTTATATTTGCTCTAATTACATTTGAGTTTGCATAGTACAAGTGCAATATCTAAATCAGAAAGCTTCATTATGTCTGTATCCTGGAATAAAAATTGTATGTACATTAAGGTTAATCTGGGGAACTTCCGGTTGTATAGTTGATTCCACTAAGACACCAAGTTACTCACGTATCTTCCTTTGAAGACCGTGTTTGCAGTGGTGCAGAAAAACTAAGTTCACTCTGTGTGCGGTATGTAGTTCTAACCCAAGAAAGACATTGTACTTCAATTGAGTTACTTCAATTCTGCTATTCTGTGTAAGTACAGATCGTGTTGCCCTGATCCAAAGTGCTTGGGGGCCGAGGTCAAATAGCTGAGCAGATTAAAGTGGCCAGGAGTTAGATCCCTTAGCCTGCTGTGCAGGCCCCACCTCTGGGATGTGCTGAAACAGCGATGGAGACTGGACATGATGGCACGCACCTGTAATCCCAGCACTTGAGAGGCTGTAAAAAGGAGAATCACTATGAGTCCGATCTAGTAGTGAGATCCTGAACACCCTGTATACCCTTCCCTAAAAAATACAGAAAGAAAACAAACAAACAAACCAAACAAACAAACAAAAAACAAAAACAAAGTACTTGAGACCAGAAATGTTTCACATTTTGGGATATTTTCATAGACTTTACAGGTTGAGCATCCCTAATCCAAAACTTCAAATTGCAGAATATTCTGAAATTTCACACTTTCTGAATGCTTTATCAGTGCTCAAACATAGTTTGTTTGTTTGAATGATTGATTGATTGATTGATTGATTTGGTACAAGGTCTTGCTAGGCAGCCCAGGCTTATAGTGATCCTCCTGTCTCAGCCTCCCCAGCACTGGGATTATAGGTGTGTACCACCACACCAGGTTTCAGTGGCTGGCATGGCCTTTAGTACTGGGGGTGGAACCCTGGGTCCTTGCACTTGCCAGGCAGGCACTTAGACCTCGGAGCTATCTCCCCAGCCCAAATCTCAAACATTTTACATTTCAGAGCATTTCAGATTTTGGGTTTTTAAATTGGGAAAACTCAATCCGTACTTCGAATTCTTAACTATGTCTAAAATTGTTTCCTGTTGCAGAGACATTGAAAAGCTGCCACAATGAGTCCTGAAAAAAAAAATACAGAAAGTTCTATAATTTATTGTGCAACAAGATTGTATAAATAGGTCCCATCCTACATTTGAGAAGTTTCCTAACAATTGGTGTACATTACACCATGAAAAGCTTTTTGAAATAAAAATTAACAAAAAATACTCCCCAATGACAAGTGATGATTAAGTGACAAATCGATCCATATTGTTTGCTGCGCATGTATGAAAGGAAGAAAGAGATCAATTATCATCAAATCGTTGAAAAATATTCAGAACAGCAGTCTTGGAACAGAAGCTGAAATTTCATTTTTCTGACAAACCAACGTGTAGGTGCAAGATTTCCCCCATTTTCAAAACATTCAACACTGCAATTGAACAATACTACATCATTACGTTTACCTTTTTTTTTTTTTTTACATTTCTAGTTATTTTATTTTTGATGGAAGATTTTTACTCATATGATTTCATATAGAAAGCTTAAAAAAATCATCTACTTTTCTATCTCTGCTACCAATCATGGATTTGTTTTATAAAACACAAAAAAAGACACAAATATAGACAAATCATCTTTTCTGGGTTTTGAGACTGACAATAATAAACCAGCAGAGATGATGAATAAACAAATTGTCTAAATAAATAGAAACAAGACTTAACCAAGTTGAGTTGGTTGGGGTTGTTAAGAGGGCACACTACAGAGGGAAAGGAACAGTACAGTACACAGAGGGTACAGCTTGGGAGACAGATTTATTATTATTGTATGGCAATAAGTCAAGGTTGTATACTATATGGGCTGCATTCTACCTCCTTGTCCAGCCTTCCTGTTGGACTCGTTGAAACATTTCCCTACAACCTCCTAAGGATTATCAGTTACCAAACCCTTTAACATTTACGTGTATCTTAATAAATACATGCTTCATCTCACTTGTCACGACTATGGCAAATAGCGCTTGTCACACCCATGCCGCAGTTCACCTTGTGTTACCAAGTCTTCTAGCTCTCAGAAGCTGGCCACAAATTGAACTTTTCTACAGAGCCCTGAACAAGAACGGCAAGGCAGGTTTTCATGACACACTCATGTAGCTGAGGTAGAATTCACTAAAATAGTGCAAATCGATAAATGCGTACATAGATAAATGGTCCACATAGCTGCAGCATTACATCCCTGTATAGAATCTGTATTTATTGTCAACAATGACACGTTATAGAGGAAGATTGTACTTATTATGCAGCATTAAATGCAAACAAATAGACAAATGACATTTACTCTTGTGTGGATTATATTTAGGGAGAAAAACAAGGTCACACATGGACTAGATGTTTTCCATTCACTTCTCCTAAATATATTCGTTTATACAATTGTTAGTCGAAAGATATTTTTGTTATTTCTTTTGTTGCATAAGGATTCATGAAATATTATACACAGCCAACTAAATTTTCATAAAGATGGCAGTTTTATGATGCTAGTAAACATATTTTAGTAATAGTGCTTTATTAAATTTAATGAAGCATTGTAATTGTTGTCTCTTTATTGTAGCATGAAATTAAGTCCAAAAATGGTGGTGCTGAGCGGAGGATTTCATCCTTAATGAAAATGAAGATACAAGAGTTTTCCTGCAAGTGAGTAAGAAATACAGTGGATGACCAAAAAGTCCCTGCTTATACTGACAGATTATAAATCTCTTAATCTAACCAAGGGGAGAAGATTGGCAATTTGGTATTTCTTCCCAGTGGACAGAAATATAAACAAAGGAAAAAATAATTCAAAATATTATTCTATTAGATTTTTCCTGTGTTTTGTTTTTATTTACCTTTCTTAAGCTAGAAACTTTAGGTTAAAAAGGTAGGTAACAAGGGCCAGGGACGTAGCTCAGTGGCATAAGCATCTACTTGGCAAGCACAAGGTCCTGAGTTCAATCCCTGGTACTAGGGGAAACAAACAAACAAACAAAAAAGACAGGTAACAGAAGAGAAATGGAAATCATTAGAAAGCTTAAGAAGGAGAAAATACTACTGAGTGCTTCAGTAAGTAAACCATGCCCTTAGGTAAGTGTGTTTTTTTTTTGTTTTTGTTTTTGTTTTTGTTTTTTGTATTTTACAGAAGGGTCTACAGGGTGCTGAGGGTCTCACTACTAGAACGGACTCGTAGTGATCCACCTGTTTACAGCCTCCCAAGAGCTGGGATTACAGGCACATGCTACCATGCCTAGTCTCAGTCGCTTTCTCAGTATGCCCTAGGGGCAGGGTCGGCACAGGAGGCCCGGGGATTGAACCTCCGGCCCCTGGTCCTGCTTGCAGGCACTTTCATCTGCTGAGCTATTTGGCCAGCCTGGTAAGTGGGGTCTTAGATGATTATTTTTACATCGAAAATGTCTCTGCAGATTCTCACATGCGTGGAAGTTGATGGGGTCATGAACTGCTAAAGTCTGCTGAACCTGTGGGTTCACTCCTCATGAGATGAGGAGCCGAATGTGCTGCTAGGAGGTGGAGCCCTGCTGGAGGTGGTCCCTGGGATGTGACCTAGAAGAACAGATTCTGGTCCCGGCTGCCCTTCTCTCTCCTGGCTGGCTGCCCCGATTGAGCATCCTTTCCTCCTCAGGGCCCCGTGCCATCTTGCTCCTGACTCTGAGCCAGCCCGCCGTTCCCTTAAGCCATCAGCTGAGGCAAACCCATCCTTTGTGTTGTGGATGCCGGCGTTTTGCTTCAGCAATGAGAAGACTGAGGCACACAGGCGACCTCCCTGACATGGCATCACTCACAGTTCTGCCTCTTTCTGTTATTAAGAACCAAACTGTATTCAGAGAATAACAGGTTTGTGGGCAGCCTTGGAGACAGACAATCATCCCTCCCCTTTGAAGAGGTTCTAAACTACCAGCAAGATGTAAGTCTCTACCAGAACAGTTCAGAGAGGGAGAAACACCTAGCAGTCTCTCAACACTCATTAACACCTCTGCAGATCAAGCCTCTCTTAGAATATTCTAACAGCCTCGCTTATTTATTTATTCATTGTAGTGACCCTCCTGCTTTCAGCCTCCTAACAGCTGGGATTACAGGCGTGCTCCATCATGCCCAGTCTCAATCGCCATCTCAGCGTGCCCCGGGGAAGGGATGGGCATGGCAGGCCCAAGGATCGAACTCATGGCCGTTGCGTCTGCCTAAGCAGGCGCTTTAATCAGCTGAGCTATTTGGCCAGCCCTAGCCTCGCTTATTTAGAAGCTTTCTTCATACCACTTTTTCCTTATCTATGGACACACACCCATGAAATGTACGTGCACACACACGCGCACACACACACACACACCCCTGCACATTCCTATGTTATGCACAAACAAGACTAAAGAAGAAAACTAGCTTCTAGAGCCATAAAAATTCAAGGTGGAAAAGTAGTGTGAGACTCAAAAGAATTAGCACACAGTCCCAAAGCTATTTCTCCAGAGCATTTGGAAATACAGTTGATTGGTTTCTGAATTATTATGTTGAATTATTTTTCTACTGAAGCCCTAATTCCCAGCTTCTCAGAATATGATTGTATTTGAGATTTTAAAGAGTCATTGAAGATCAAATTAAGTTCAAATGAGGTCACTGGAGTAGGTCCTAATCCAATATGACTAATGTCCACGTGAAAAGAAGAGATTAGACAGTTATACACAGAGTGGATCCTGCAGAGACATCCAGAAAGGATCACTGAGAATAAAAGTCTCAGAATAAATTAATCTCACAAACAGATTAAGATCTTGGATTTCTCACTTGCAGAATTTTGAGAAAATAAGTTCCTATCACTTAAGTCATCCGGGGATGGTATTATGTTATGGCAGAAAACAAATACCAGGTCCCTGAACTGCGCGGAGGTCCTGGAATGCCAGAGGGAAGGAATTCATTCACTTTCATTCAACAAATATTTAAGGGGAATCTGTCAGGCATGTGCTTGTTTTTCTGTCTACAGAGATGAGTGAAAAACATTCTCTTCAGTATCACTACTTTTATAAATGCTTTTGGTGAAAGACCCAGGGTCCTGCTCCCAAGGGACAGATTGCCCCAGAACACTAGCTTCCCTCTTCTTTATGTTCTGGAACTTCTTTCCTAATCCCTTACTTTTTTTTCTTTCTTTTCTTTTCTTTTCTTTTCTTTTCTTTTCTTTTCTTTTCTTTTCTTTTCTTTTTTCTTTTCTTTTCTTTTCTTTTCTCTTTTCTTTCTTTTTTTATTTTAGGGAAGGGTCTACAGGGTTTTGAGGATCGCACTACTAGGATAGTACTAGTAGGATCCGCCTGTTTACAGTCTCCCAAGAGCTGGGATTACAGACACGTGCCACCAAACCCAATCTCAATCACCATCTCAGTGTGCCCCGGGGGCGGGACCGGCACAGTAGGCCCAGGGATCTAACTCCAGGCCTCTGCACCTGCTTGCAAGTGCTTTAACCTAATCCCTTATTTGAATTATCTCTAACCAAGAGGAGCAACCCTGTAAGCCTCCTGACCTTTAGATAAACATCTGAACAGATGTTCCCTTAGAGAATATGCAAGGAAATGCAAATGGCAGGAAACGGATAGACTGTGTCTTTAAAACCCTTAGGATCTGCATATGTGAAAGGTTCAGTGAAGTTTAAGTTTAATTCAAAACATCTTAATGTGTTTGGAGCGATGCTACAAATGATTTGTATCTTTGGTTAATCCCCTGAATTAAAGATTTCTGCCTCCTCCTTCCCTTCATGCTGTGCTCCTAGGTTTCCTTAACCAGGTGGATCACTAGGGAATGAGGTCTTTTAAGTTCAGCATAAGGAATCACTCAGGCTTGATCTCAGCCCCTCGCTTCATATAGTACCCAGCCTGCTATGGGCACACAAACAGAGACACCAGCTCCCTGTCACACCCACACCCGTCCAAGCATCTTCCAATCTCCGTTTCTGTCACTGGTGCTAACATTTACTCAGTCGCTCATGCCAAGAGCTCCTTCTTCCTCTCCCTGCATATCACTCTTGTCACTCAGCCTAGAACCAAATGCTCCATTGTGGAGCGCAACTATGTCAGCTCTTGTGGTCTCCACCACGGAAGCGTCAATGTTCCCTCTCTGGACTGTTGTCTTCTCCTCAACTCTTGGCCTCGACTTAGGCTTGCACCTTGTCCATCTCCCCAGTCCTTCATCAACAAAGCTGTTCTAGTATTTTCTTTCTACTATAAATTTGAATCTATAATGTGATTTTTTTTTCATTTATGTATTGGTACAGGGCCTCACTACGCAGCTCAGACTCCTAGTGATCCTCATGTCTCACCTTCCCTAGCACTGGGATTACAGGCATGCACCACCACACCCAGACTCAGTCAATGGCTCAGTGCACCCCCCGGGGCAGGGGAGGCAGGGGGTGGCATGGCATGCAGGACCAGGGATCTCGAACCCTGTACCCTGCACTTGCCAAAGCAGGTGTTTAGTCTGCTGAGCTATCTCACTGACCCTATGATATGAATTATTGAAGACACCTACTAGAAAACAAAATATAGTGATCGAATTCCATTTTATAAATATTTTTGTAGAACAAAGAGACTTGCCTCATATCTGACTTTGTATTGGACTTTGTTTGTCTTCTGAGAACCACGCTATAATAACAAACAGTGTAAAGAACACATGTAAAGGGTGTTGAAATGGTTGGCATAGATGTGCTGATTACTAATTCAAATAATCCTACATTCGCTCATTCACTAATGCCTTCGTCTACCTGAGAAGGATGACCTGTAAGGCTGTGCATTCCTCACGACTGTGGTTTCTTCCTCCAGTACACTCAGGTGCCAGTGTGGAGGGTGCGGAGGTTGGGAAAGACTCCCCTTTCACCTATCAAGATAACTGCCCTCACCCCAGGCTCTGGTGTCCTCAATGTTAGTAAAGCACTTTTGCTTGAGACAGTATCAAATTAACATCCCTGATACAAAACACCGCAAATGCAATGGTTACCAATATCACTTTAGAATTCCAAGACACCTGGGTCAATAAAACAAAAATCAATATATTGAGACTTTGTCTCAAAACAAAACAAAATAAAACTATAATTATAAACACAAGAAAAAGGCTACCAATGTAGAAGAATCTTAAGAATGTGCCACTCTCTGTGATAGCTTTTGACCTTTCACTTGATACATATTTATTTTACATGTGCTCTGTGATGATAATAAGCACACTTTTAGTAATACAGAAATAGCTCAAACAAAGAAAAAAATCTTGTCCTGGAGGCATTACATACTAGAACAGAAGCTAGTGCATACTAAAGAAAGAAGTACCACATACAGTGCACTGTTGGTGAGGATAAGGTGAATGCAGAACAAAAGAGATACGAAATACTGGGGACCATAGTGGTAAAGAGAATTTTTTTTTGTGGTACAGGGGATTGAACTGGGGACCTGCATTTGCCAGTCAGGTGCTTATGTTGCTGAGCTATATCCAGGCAAGAGAAAATTTTAGATAGGATCTCAGGGAAGTTCCTTTCACTAATGTGACCAGAGGCATCTTTCTGAGAAGTAATTCGTACCATATACCCCAGCCCCTGCTTAAAATTGTGTCTCGGTGTTCAATGATAAACTGTAATATAAGGCTAGACACCTCATTCACAATCAGACCCACAAGAGTCCTTACAATTTCTACTTTCTGTTCTAACTGTTCATGTCTCTCTCAGTGGAACTGCCATCCTCACTCTCTGTGGTTTAGGCAAACCAGTTGGAACCTAGTTGTCAAAAGTTCTCCCTACCTCAATTCTATCTTTCAGGTTCAGCCCTTCAGATGGTATAATTTTCCCTTTCTATCACTTGGGTGGCTGCCTCAGCCCTGTAGATGTGCATCTTGGATTTCTTTTGATCATATCATTTAAACAAAGCCTTTGCTGGATTGTCATATAAAACCTGCTAGCCCAGACCGGTGAGATAGATCAGCAGTCTAAAGAGCCTGCTTAGGAAAGCTTAGGCAAGGACAGGGACCGCGGTTCAATCCCTGGCACCACATGCCACCCAGGGAGGGCCGAGCTGGCCATAAATAAAGAAAGAAGACCTGTCACCTCTGGGACTGCCATGACTCATTAACCACATCCATAATTTTCTATAAATCGGGTTTTTTTTTTCAGTTTTCACTTTGTCCTTGCTGCTTTATTACAAGGATTGGGGCCTTAACTAAAAACCTACCTACCAACTGGTGATCTAGTAAATAATTACATTCTTCTCTGCTTATTTAGCTAATGTGGTTTCTGTCTCTTAATTTGGCTTTGATGATATTCACACTTAATATTTGTTGGATGGATCCATGCATTTATGATTTTTTTTTCTGGGACTATGTCATAGGTGTATCAGGGAAAATACCGACTGTCCTTGAGATGTGTAAATGCTTACCATCTGTATTTATCATTTTAATTTTTGACCTGGTTCTGTGACCAACGTTTCATGGTTTTACTTGCTTAGTGTTGTTTATGTATTTACTTATTTTTAATTTTATGTATTTGGTACAGGGTCTCACTACAGAGCTTGGACTCATAGTGACCTTCCTGTTTTCAGCCTCCCCAGGGTTGAGATTATAGGCATGCGCCACCACATCCAGACTAGTGTTGTTTACTTTTTATGGGCTCCATTCTGAATCAAGCCATGATCTTGTCCTTTCAGACATATTCCCTTATCCATTCAATTGGCTTTCAGTGATGCATATTGGTCTAGCCCAGGTGCTGGTGGTGGTCCTTGAAGTCAGCACTCGTGTTTTCCTGATAACCCGCACCTGCTGCTCTTTAAGATCTCTTTACAGAGATCTTTGTTCAGTAGGAAATATAGCACTCAGAGTCTAGAACAGCGTACAAATACATGTGTTACCTTATATCACCATTTTTACATGGATAGGCAACTTATATTCTCAATATCAATCTATCACTTCTTATAAATATAGAGTAAGTTTTGTTGCTAAGTTGTAATTAAAATACCTGTGCTTAACATATGCAGAAACCTCTAGGCATTCATCTCCTTTCCTCTAAGCCCTTCTTGTGGAGGACCACCTGGGCGACTCTCCTTGAAAGAAGAGCAGTTGTCTCCATTCTGGCTGTGCCTGACCCTATTTCCACGTATTAATAGGTACAGAGCTGTCTAGGACTTTTCCTTATCCCTTCAGCTGGCTTTCAGCAATGCATATTGGTCTAGCTGAGGTGCTGGTGGTAGTCTTTCAAGACAGCACGTGTGTTTTCCTGATAACCCACACCTGCTGCTCTTTAACATGAGCTGGGTGGAGACAGGACGAAGAGCCAGTGCTCCACGCTGTCGGCTGGGATGGAGCCTTGAGACAGAGGCTATGACTTCCTGGGGCTTGAGAGATTACACATCGGAGCTGAAGCAGAACATTAGCTACTATCTCAATGGTGTAATGCAGATTACTCTCTGAATAGCCTCTGCATATCACAGAGGTGAAGACAGGCCTCCTCCCCAGCCCAGCTCATGGTGCTCACCTACTTCCTGCATTCTCAGTCACTCATCCTCAAGCCACTCCTCCTTCATGACTGAATAAAACCCAGATTCAGCCCGGGGTTAAGACCTTTATTCCAGAGAGCCATCTCTGTGGCTGGACTTAGGACCCGTTGGCTCCCTATAACTATAAATATGCCTTAGTGTCTTTATTCTCACTGTTGGTTGCTCTGCAAGTGGTAGATTGGAATTAACTTGGTGGGATTCCAATAACTTATCCATGGGATTATAAATATAAACTTCCTGGACTGAGATGAGGCCCAAAGGGGCTCACTGTATGCGTTATATGTGGCATTGACAGCAACACATGCCAATTTTGAACAAAAAAGTTAATATTACCCGAATGATCTCACTTCTATTCAAAGAAAAAAAAATGTCCTCACAATCTGACAACACATCGCCAAATCCAATGTGACATATTCCTGGCATTTTTACCAGTTTTGAAATCACGGTCCAGAACAAACTGGAATTTAAAGCAACACAATAATCACCATGCGCTTCTGATTTCTAACCTGTAAAAAGAAAGTAAATAGATGTTGGCATTTACATAAAGCTTAATTGAACTTTTAATTTGCTTCTTAACATTATTAGATGAAGTCTTTGGTATGTGAAATTCAAGAAAAGGGATCAGAGTTAATGCTTTTTAATCCAGTGCAAATTGTTGACAAGATACTGAGATAAACAAGTCATTCTTTAGATTAAAAACAAACCAAACAAAAAAAACCATTCATCTCCTCATCTCCCTCTTTGGAGGTACAGAATTTGTTTGAAAGAGGTGTCAATCATTTTAAAGATATTTCTTGGCTTATCTTTTATCCAAAGGAAATTTCTTTTGGTTTGTAATGTAATTTGGTGAAGTCTAGAATATGAGAATAAGCGTCAAAAATAAAAAAAAAATAAAAAAATAAGCCTCCTTCTTATTGACATTGTGTTCATCATGTCAATTGATCAATATTTACTTCCTCTTCCTTTGGAGAGGAAGTAAATAATTGATAATTTTAACAGGGAACCCAGCTCCGAATAACATGATTACTGTACGGCAATGTTTACGCTGTTAGGTCAGACTTTCAGTCCATGTTTTCGATGACCGTCTCATCATGCCTTCATTTTCCATAGTCTTGCCTTTTTTTCTTGTCCACTTTTGAGTATAATCCCTCATGATGATTTTTTTACATTTTATACAAATATACTTCATTAAAATAAATTTGAGCAAATAAAATGTCTTTTCATCTGTATGTCTATGCTTTCCAAATTGATAAGAAGCCAAAAAAAGTTGTTTGCATTAAGAAATGCCATCTGATAGTTTGTACATGTAGACACTGAGAAATAATTACTTGGGTTAAATATATTTGTCTCCTTACGCATTATCATTTCTTTGTGCTGAAAACTTTCGAAACCCTTTTTCCTGGCTCTGTGAAATGTGCAGTGTGTAATAACTAGTGTCCCCAGCTGCGAGGGGCGCCCTGGAGCGCCCCGCTTGCATGTGCCTCTAGCCCATCCTGTCTGTCAAACTTCCCTCATCGACACCCCTCGCCCCATCTCTGCTCCTCTTTTCATTTCTATGAGATCGGCTTTGAAGAACTCCATATCGGTGTGAGACAGCACCATTACTTTCCTGTTTTCTTGACTCCCTCTAAGATTAGAGGACATTCTTGGCCCAGAGAAAGCCCAGGTCACTCACAGAGGCAATTCCATTGCCAACTTCCCCGAAGAGCTCCGGCCTTAATACTTTTCAGCACAAAGAAAAGCACATCACTAGTTCTCTCCAGAAGGAAAGGCGCAATGTTGGCTGAAGCCGATGACGCTATGCTCGTCTCTGGTGGACAGGAGTACGGTGCGTTTTATAGTCCTGTTTCAACATCAACGATAAACAAAGCAAGCGCTGTGCAAAAATAACTGCACAGTTTGGGCTCTGCACAAGGAAAACAAGTTCAGTCCAATTTTAGGCTCCAACCACGTCATTAGCCAGGGCCCAGTCCCTCCTAGGTGTTGCAGCACATATGGTCTGAGGATCGCCCGCCGTCCTCAGGCCCCACGCGATGACCATATGGACAGACTGAAAGCCCAACGAGAGCGCCGCGGGGCTTCCTGTTACCCAGCACTGGAGTGTCTGAGCTCTGTTCCTTTGCCAGGGCAGAGTTTTCCACATTGTAGGCTTTTTTAAACCCATCATTTGGTATATTTTCAAATATTTTGATTTTCAAATTACATGTAAGTTACTTGATGATAACAAGTAACTTATCCTTGAATGTTAGTCTCAGTAATGATATGCAGGGGCTGGGAAAACAGTTCAGTAGGATGAGCACTTGCCACGCAAGTACAAGGTCCTGAGTTGAATCCCTGGTATCACAAAAAGGAAAAAAAAAGGCCTGTAGCCAACTAATATTAAACTACTTTTGTAATTTAACATTATTAATTTCAAATTTTTACTCTTCATCAAATTGTGATGTCTTTCCTCATCTAAACGTACTTATTGTATTAAATATTATTTGTTTTTGTTTAAATTTTATTTTATTTTGAAGAGTAAAAAAAAGCAAAAAACAAATAGCAGAAACAGGGTAACATATAACAATATGTATATTACAAATTTTCAGAACAAGAATAGCTAATTAACAATGATTATTCTGTATCTGTTTTTATCCTGAAATCTATTGTTCAGATTAACAGATATAGTTATATAGGATTAGAAAAATATTATTTGCGAGAATACTTTTGAGCTACTTTGCAAATGTATGTATGTTTGTTTTTGCAGTACCAGGGATTGAACTCAGGACCTTGCACTTGCCAGGCAAGTGCTTATTCTACTGAGCTATCTCCCTGGCCCTAAAATTTTGTTATGGGATTTTTTTTTCACTTTGCAAATGTAGACTGCTCAAATATTTTATTTTTGGTCTTCCTTTAGCTTTATAATACCTAAGAAATGATGCATATTATATAAATTATGTATGATACATAGATATACATTATGAAAGATTGTGCTTGTATATCACTTAGCTTATAGAGCAAGAAGATTTAGTAGTATTCTGTATGTCAGGCCCGTGTTTGTCTTTTACATGTATTATCTCATTTAATCTCTGCAAGATAGGCTAATTAAAAGGTTCCAATTGCTTTTCAGTCTGTTGTGTTTGGGTTTGCTGCTTTATCCTTCAAACAATGTATTGAGTTCTAAGATGTACTCTGCAATGACCGTTGTCGGCCTGGTGTTCTGATTTATGAAGTGAGACAGAAGAATAAAAAAATCAGCAGGGCTCCAATCACATCAGACACAGGTCCTACCACCGCAGAGTAATCTTCAGAGAATTGGGTAAGCTTCCTCATTTGTATAAAAAAGGCAGAGCAATATCCACCTGGGGTTATCTTGAAGAATAATTCAATTTGCTCATGGAAAGTACTTGCCCCTTCCTCTGACTAGCTGCAAAATTCGACAACTGGCACTTTTAGAGAGTTGCTTTACTGAGAACATGGAGATAAAAATTTCTATTCTTGGACTAAAAGTGAGAATTTAAAAACAATTGTGTACCCTAAATTTAGCATGTAATAAGTTGTTAATTTGCCTGCTGTATCAGAAATATAATTACTATTTTTTAAAGCCAATGAATGTTTTAAAATTTATTTGGTACAGAGTTTCACTGTGCAGCTCATTCCACGTCTGGCATGGCATTCAGTACTGAGGATCGAACCTGGGTCCTTGCACTTGCCAGGCAGGTGCTTAGACTGCCGAGCTATCTCCTCAGCCCTGGCATTGGCATTTTTAACTAAGTACCCACACTGTTGATTACAAGTCATTATTGCCCTGTGTGTGCATTGAATTGGAAGAGCTCCTTAGCTTCTCTTCTGACCCACTTCCCAATAAGTTTGCTCCCATCTGCTTATATTTGACCCTCATTGGCAAATTTCAGAGGACTAGGGAGGAGAGTGCATCTGTAGTTAGGACTGCACAGGTTAAGCTCAGATGCCCTGACAAAAGGTTCTGCTGTCATCCACACTTGATCATATATTCTTCACAAGTTCCCACTAGCCAGTAGTCAAGCTCTTCAGCATAATCACAGGGCATCGTGTCCCGTCCAACACTTGCTGCTGGCCCTCATTTGTGGTGGGTACAATTTGCAACTGGAAGACAGGTCGTGGCTTGGTCAGACCTGCGGAAGCTCCTAGATTGCTAGTTGCTTCTCCCTCCCGTTGCCTGTAAACCCTTGAGCTTCACCACTTCCTCTGTCCAGGTCCCTGGGTTGGCCATTTACCTCCATCGCTTTAAAGGTCTGATTGCCTGGACATCGACAATTCAACTCAGCATCTGTGTCAACAGTCACTAGACAGCTCGGGAGAACAAATATGAATCACGCTTTCAATTGTTCCCTGAGCCTTTCAGTGTAAGGCACCATGGCCCCTGATTACATAGGGGAAGCAGAAGAGGAAAATTCTTTCTAGAGTCCAGAACTAAGAAGCAAGGGAGCATTTCCTGCACATCACCTATCTTGTGATCCTCACTTATCTCTTCAAGAGCTAAGCCCACGATTAGTAAAACCCAGACATCAGCATCTAATTAGCGCTTCCTCTACTCATGCCTACCCACATGGGTTGTAATCCTCTAGCCCTGAAGAAAGCCTGGATTCCCTTTTATTTTCTGTATCAAATCCTATGTCTGACTCTGAGGCCACTCAAACAACTGAAATGCTAGATGACCTTAGAGGCTTTTGAATAGAAAATTTCTAGAAAAAATAGCGTGCCTTGAAAGCAAACAAAGGGTCTGAAAACACACAGTGCCCATATTTTTGTGCTAACACTTATCCTGAAACGGTTTTATTCTTCTTGTCTCCCTAGTATAAGTGTCTGAAAGAGTAAATAAGTTCTGAAAGGTACAATAGATACTGAGAAAGGGAAGGAAGCTGTCCAATGGGAAGGAACAACTGGGATGAGGGACAGCAGGAAAGAAAGGAAGGAAGAAGCTACAACTCTTGTTGCATAGGTCCTGGTTTACCTTGGTCTTAACCATCCAGCAGAAAAGTATAAAAACAAAGTACAAGAAGTAAAGCCATGGTGTGATGTTGAGCTGTAGGAGACTCAGGTCAGCAATTTCTGACACTGCCAGTCAAGCAGAAGACCCGATACTATTATGGACTACTGGACTCTTTTAGAATATTTTGCTGAGTTAACACACCTATAATATTCAAATAACGGAACTTAACAAAAAAAAGGGGATACAGATGAATGTCCATTT
>NW_004524637.1:9856285-9857458 GCF_000260255.1 Octodon degus
TATGTTGTTTATTTATTATTTCTTGCCTATATCTTGTAATATGAGAAACTACTTTGGCAGTAACAATACACAATGTACTAACCATTGTTACCCTCCTAAAATCTTGTTTTGAGATTTTGTACCATTGTTTTTATTTTTTTTCTTTAAAATAAAAATAACTGATTTCAAAAAACAAAACAAAACAAAACAAAAAAAAAACCAATGTTCGTTATAGCAATCATTGTTGAATTCCTATCATCTTGTTTTTGGAAATTCTGTATCATTTCTAATATTTTATCTATTAGTTTTTATTCTCTTTAAAATAAAAGAAGAATTTTATTTTTCTATCCTTGCTCTGTCTTTTGACAGAAGACTGCACAAGTGATAGTCATGAAAGCAGAGTAAAAGAAATACACTAATGACTGGTTTTACATATTACACATAATAAACTTTGTAGATCTTGGTTTATTGAGGAGAGATGTGGTAGAAGTGTTTCTCTCTGAAATTCTTTTAATCTAGGTGGGGCTAGAGGGGTTGACTAACAGAAGAATTTACACAGCACTGTATTAACATTAGATCACACTTATTTTCCTATTATGAAACAAAATTCAGCATTTACTCCAGGAATCCTTGAGAGTCTATTATGACTTCTGTTGGTAATAAATCCACTTTACATCTTGCCCCATTAGTCAAGAATTGACAGTCTAGTAGGGAGGGAGAAATAGCCCAGATGCGGTACAGTGCAGGTCTTGTAGCCTTTTTATATTAGTACTCGGCCAAGCACACTGTGGAAGCATAGGGCCCATGTCGCTAACTCTTGTGTTTTCTACTCTACTTACAAAGATGCTTTACATCCAGTCCTGTTGAATTACTCTGCAGGCCCCCGAGGGTGACCGAGTCAAAAAAAAAATTTCTCAGAATTGAATAATCAATCACGGGGAGGATCCCTTGCTATTCCAAGCATTTTGAGACAATATCTAAGGGAGTGTGCCCAAACAATATTTCCTTATCTTTCTTCTGTACATTTGCATATTAATGAATCATCTCTTATTCTGAAACACCTCCCCCAGAAATTCTTTGTAAAAAATACATGGATAGGGCTGGAGAGATGGCTCAGTGGTCTAAAGCACCTACTTAGAACAAGCTTAGCAAAGCATCAGGGACCGCGGTTCAATCCCCCAGCACCACATGCCG
>NW_004524637.1:9857558-9867118 GCF_000260255.1 Octodon degus
TCTTTTTTCTCTCTCTCTCTCTCTGTCTCTCTCTCTCAAATAAATAAAAAAAAAAATTAAAAAAAAATACATGGATATGGTTGCCTCTGCCCTTCTAAATTACTTAGAATATAAATCTTTAGTTTGCCTGTTGCTAATGACACTTGGCCAAAGGTAGATTTCAAAATGTGCTTGCCTCTCATGAAACTTGAAATTAATCAAGAGGTCTCAGGAATCACATTGTATCAAGAAGCATTACTTTCCAGTCAGTGGATGAGTCCACCAAGTGACACTAAACACACACACACACACACACACACACACACACACACACACACAGTATTGAAATAATAAGGACTCTGTTGCTTCCCAATTCTTTCCTATTAGAAAAACTAAGGCGTGCTCTTGCAAATTTTCAGTCTAGAGTCACGAGAATATTCCAAAATAAGAAATTTTCCTAGGCTTCCATTTGTTTTCACACTTTCCTAATTAAAAACCTGTCCATGTACTACAACTAAATTTAGAGGACAAACACTAATGAGGAGAACTTTAAAGTTTTAATTTCCAGTTGGAGGCTTCTGAGTTTCAGCCTTGGTATGGCAGGACATTTAGGAGGTGCTGTATAACACATGATTTCAAAACATTTTTCCTTCTTCTAGTAGGACAGATGAAGCAAGCGAGTAGGTCAGTCTGCAGCAGCAAGTGCCTGTCACAAATCTCTTTACTCCCCAATCTTCTGGTACAGACATTTCATAAGGAATGAAAATAAATCAAAATTGGCAGAACATGAAGTACATAATCACAGAACCTGGGCAGCTCCTGAGGCACGTGGTGCTTGCTGGAAAAACGTAAGGAGGATTTTGACATCTTGTGTCATTATTCCTCTGAGAAGAAAAATGAATAAACTCAGAAGACTGGCCTAACACTGGAGCTAGGCAGCAGGCTGCAAAGCTCTGTGTCTGAGGGTGCAAAACCACTAACCATAAACCAGTACGCTTTGCCTCAGAGCTATTGAGTAAACTCACAGTCTGATAACTAGCAGGTTAAACAAGAGAGAATAATTAATTTGTCACAATCTGGGGTTTGCTTTCTTAGAGTTTTTAACCTGGGTGATGCAGACTCTATCGCACTTTCATAATTTAACTTTGCAGATTCCTAGGCTACTTATACATAAACATAGAAGTTAGGGTTCAACTCACCTTAGATATTTAATTGAATTGCTTTGATGATGAGGTATGGTCTTATACAGGACTTAATTTATCCACAATTATTCTGACATAGAAATTTCTTTAAATATTTAATTTTCACAATTTTTTAGCATTATTGTGTTAGTCGATACATTGTGTCAACTTGGCCGAAGCAGCTTGGGCAGTTCTCCGAGTGGGGGCAGGTCCTGCAGGTGGGCAGGGCCCAACCTGGGGCCCTATTGGACAAGCATAGGGGTGCGGTTGATTCCATCCTAGGGCCATAGGCCACCGCAGAGTGACTCAATACAAAAAGTGTATATAAAGGAATTGAGGAAGGCTTCCTGCTGCCCTGCCCTGCACCGCTTTCTTGGAGAAGTCCCAGTCTTCAGAGGAGCTGTGATCGCGGTGGAGAGCCAGTCTTCTCAGTCAGCATAGACGAAAGAGAGGCTTGCTGGATGCTGTAGCCACTGCTTCTCCTCTGCTCTTCATTGCTTTCTGCCGCATGAACTGCTGTTGTTTGCCTTGGAGCCAGCGGGGTATGGACTGAAACCTCCACAAACTGTGAATTAAATAAACCTTTCCTTCCTTCATTTTGAGCATTGGGTATTTGTCCTAGCATCAAGTAAAAAGTAACTAAGGCAATTATAAAGTATATTTAGCAATAGATATGCATAGGCTATTCAAAAGAGAGGGAAGGTGTGCCCTGAGACGTCTCATGTGTGTCCCCCAGTCAGGAAACTGGATCCACTAGGAACTGAGAAATAAACAAAGAAGGCAAATAAGTTTTTGCTGTTCCTGGCTGATGAAACCTGATGAGTCTGGGCTGGGGAGATAACTCATTGGAATAAGTGCTCTCCTGGCAATCACAAGGTCCTGAGTTTGATCCCTGGTACCACCAAAACAAAACAAAACAAAAAATCTGATGAGCCTATGAGATGATTGATTAACCAAATCCCAAAATGATTTGAAAAATCTTATTCCTTTGGAAACATTTATTTGCTACCTCAGGATTTCTAAAAGCAAAAGATCTATTTTTGTAGCATTTTTTTATCCTCAGTCTAGGATTACAAACAATACTGACACAGACAAATGCAATAGTTTGTCCCATCACCTCACAATCAAAGAAGACACGGTCAGTTGAAAAGTCCCAGTGTCTGCCTTCACCTCAGGAAGCCTCCCTGGAGTTTATCTCTCTACCTCTTGCTTCTTCTTAAGTGGAGAAATCCTTCCTCTCTGAATCAGTCTCTGGAGATGCAAAGCTTCTCTCCCCCTCAACTCTGATGTCATCTCCAGAGGTTCCAGGGGGTGACTGTGGAGAATGAGTCACCAAAAAGTCTCCTAAATGAAAACTAATGCTTCAAAAATGAGAGAGAGATAGTTGCTGAACTGAAAGAACATAAGTTGGAGAAGGGTCAGGGAGGCATATTCCCACATTGAGTCCTGAGGACTCACCCTCTCACCTTCTGACCCATGTAGAATGAACAGTCCTGGGATGCTAGTGCCATGGAAAGACAAGTAGTTTCACTTTTGAGTCTGAGCTCTGGCTCCACCAACTGACTGTACTTTAACAAACCAATTGCCACTTTGGTTTTCTTTTGCTGTATAGTGCATTGATGAAAATCGCTATGCCCTCTATCCAGCCAGATCACTCCAGGTACAATGAGTGTGTGTGAAGCTAAACTGTTTCAAAGGAAAAGTCCTGATACCATTCTTGAGCCTGAGAATTCAGCCTCAATCTCATACAGGAAATTTCCCTCAACCAAGCAGAGCTACCTAATGAAGCAAATTCAACCTCAGAAGGTGAATAAATGAAATAGTATCAAAACAAATAGGGAAAGTGAGTTGCGCAGTGCTGAAGGAATGCCCTACCTTTCTTCGGAGGGATGTTCCTTTTAAACTCAGTACTAGGTTTCTGGAATCAGAGCGTTTTCTTGCTAAACAATAGTGGATAACAATCACCAATCTTTCCCCATCCTCCTTTCCCTCTTACTCTCCTCAAATACTTCTCCTGTGGTTTTAATTTTTTGTGGGCTCTGTACAGATCACTGCTCTCACTAAATCCTCTCATCATTACCTGTGATCTAGCTTCCACCAGTTACTTCTGGTACTTATTACCATATACTTAATACTGGCTCCGGAGCCCATATATTTGCAGAAAATTATTTCATCTATTTGCTAAAGTGAAACTTCTCTACCTGAAAATATGTTCTAGTCTAATGAAAGCAAACTTGGAAAATGGCCCTACCAATATCTAGGGGCTAAGCATCTTCTACAAAAGGGTTTCCTCCTCCATGACTACCTTCATCTTCAGCCCCATTTTCCTGACCTTTCGCCACCATCCTTTGTCCCCATGTACTAACCATGAAGGGTGAAAGGCTTCTGTCTTCTGCTGAATGGAAATGCTGGAATGGTTAACAGTCCTATAACTCTTGCTTCTGCGTGGGAAGATGAGATAGGTCCCAGCTGCTGGTAATAAAGTCCATGGGAGTAAGGCAAAACTCCATATCTCCAAATGGAACCAAAGTAATAGAGGTACACATTCATCAGTAAACTTCTGGATTTGCATAGACTGCACGTTGATGTCCTCCCAAAATTCACCTTTTGGAATCTATTCCTTAAGGTGATGGAGTTTGGAGTTGATTAGGTCATGGGGAGTGTTCTTACAAATGGGATTATTGTTCTCTTAAACAGACCCCAGAAAGGTCCATTACTCCTCTGTTCATGTGGGGGCATGGGGAGAAGGTGCTACCTATGGCAGGAAGCAGGCCCTCAGACACCAAATGCCTTAGCCTAAGACTTCAAAGTTTCTAGAACAGTTAGGAATAAGCCACATGGTGTGCAGTACTCCATCACAGCTGCCAAAACTGATGATCCATGAGTGCCCTGGCAGCTAAGTCTTTACAAAGCAAAGCTTACAGAGCCAAAGCCACCTTAACAATCACACAGTAGGTACTCATGGACCATCAGCAGTTGTCTCACAATCTTCACCAACAGCCCCTACCCGGACCCACCATAGAGTGTTCTCCTCAGATGTATAGGTACAGAAAAGGAGAGGGATACCTTTAGTCCTAGCGAAATTCCTAGAGTTTCTTCAGTCCTCTGTGATACACATACAGAATGGGAGATATGATGGCATTCTTCTTACACAATCATAATGGCCTTGCTTCCTCCCTAAATCCTCCTCTACACATTTTATGCTGTCCTGGTTGGGCTCCTACCTCAAATCCTGCAGCCTATGTGCCTATATCTTAATTTAGCCCATAATTTCACTATCTTGAAACTTTCTCAAATTTTCTATGTGCATCCCCAGCTAGATCAAAATCATTTGATTGCAAAATAATCTACTCTGGTGTCTCTCTAATTAAACATTACTGACACATTAGGGTGAATATTTATTGTAGGGTGTTTAATAGCATTCTTGACCTCTTATTTCTAGATGTCATTAGCACCATCAGACATGACAAAAATATCCACATATCTTGCCCAATATCTCCTGAAGAACACTGTCCTTGCACAAGAGTATCAATCTACCCTTTTTTGAATAATTTTTAATATTAATTATTTAAAAATAAATTTAGATGTGACACCTCATTTCTTTTTTTGTTTTGCTTTATGTATCTAGTACAGGGTCTACAGGATGTCACTACACAGATCCAACTCATAGTGATCCTCTTCTTTCCAGCCTCCTGAGCGCTGGGATTACAGGCACGTGCCACCATGCCCAGTCTCAATTGCCGTCTGAGTGTGCCCTGGGGGTGGGGCCGGCACAGCACACTGGGGGTTGAACCCTGGTGTGATTCCTTATTTCATCAATCATATTTTCCACACAGAACTAATACAGGATGGCTGCTTGTATAGACTGAGATAACTCTGGCTTTGGGGGACTCAGAGACTGGAGGATGAATATCTGAGGGCTGAGCCTGCATCCTTGGAAAATGTTCAGATTTTTCCTTAGACCTTCTTCTAAGCAGATGACCTGAACAGTAAGTGGACTGGCCAGGTTTCCCAATGTTCAGACACAACACCAGACACAGCGATTTAAAAGAGAAAGTTGGAAGTTAGCTCATGGTTTGGGTTACAGAGGGCTCAGTCCATGGTCAGCTGGCTGTAAGGCAGCACTATCACAGCAGAAGGGTCTGGTGGAGCAAAGATGCTTAGTTCATGGTATCTGGGAAGCAGAGCAGGGCAATAGCAGGAGACAGGAAGGGGCCGGGGGCCACATAGAGACCATCCATGGTCAGGCCTGTATAGCCTACCCATTTCCTGGGCGGCTCTCAAACCAATCAATTTGACCCAGTCAAGCTTAACTGTCATGGTAAGAAAGGCCAACAGAGATGGTAAACTCCCTCTTACCATCCACAGTGGATAGATAGTCGATCAACTTGGCCGCAGCTGCTTGGACTTGGAAAGTTAGAGAAAGCCTTTAGAGCTACTGGGGACACACATTTCTACTGGCCCTAGGCAATTTGATTCCACCAATGTTTGTACCTTAACTCCTGCTGCGGTCTTGTAGACTCTTCCACCCCACTGTACCCACACTTCATAGTACAGACTCAGCTTCTGTAACCTTAGTGGGGCAATGCCCTACTGTGATTTAGAGTTTAGCACAAGGGGGCCTACAGGGGCTGGGGCTGCTAGGTTCATGTAGCTTACCCATCTATTTGCGCATTCTAGAACTGATCCCCACAAAACTCCATACTATAACTTAAATGGTATATCACTGACAAATTGGTTAATGACTGAGGAAATCCTTGTGCTAGATCTTTATGAGGACCGTACATCTTTGGTTGACATCATTAATGTTGGAGTCAGAGAGCTCTTTGCTTTCACCCACCCAGGAGCACTAGTCTCTTAGAGCCCCAGAATTTCTCTCCAGATGCTAGTCATGGTACCCTTTGTCCTAGACACTGAAGACTGAAGACACACGCATTCATTCCTATTCCTGAACATTCTTAAGCATGCCAGCTTGCAGTATTTTCATGGCATAGCATCTTGTAAGACTACAAAAGAAGCTGAGGAATACTTGCTAGGGCAGTTAGTTCCCAAACAATATACAGACTGTGGCTGGCTTTGCCAACCCACTGACTTCAAAAGACATGTAAGCTGAACCACCATGCTACTTCATCTGTTGACATTAGATAAAAGGGGGAGGGCTTATTTTAACTGCTATTTTTTTTCTTTTTCTCATTATTTTTTTAAAGAGAATACAAAATGGTAAAAAAAATTAAAAACAATACAGAATTTCACTAAACAATATAATAGGAATTCGACAATTGTTGTTGTATTGCATAACACTATCTTCAAATTAGTTTTTTAGATTACCAGATATACATATGAAAAATTGGTTTAAAAAAGTTATAAGAAATTAAAAGGGAGAAGAAAAAAAATCTAAGCATTAAGTACTCCTTTTAATAGACCAACAGAAATCAGCAGCACACAGCCATGCTATTTTGTTATTTATTTATTTTACTTTTGTATTTTAAGACAGGGTCTACAGCGTCTATAGATTGGACAGATAGACTCATAGTGATCTTCCTGTTTATAGCCTCCCAAGAGCTGCGATTACAGGTGCGTACCACCACGCCTAGTCTCAATTGCCATCTCAGGGTGCCCCGGGGGTGGGGCCAGCACAGCAGACCAGGGGATCAAACTCCTGGCCTCTGTGTCTGCGTAAGCAGGTGCTTTCATCCACTGAGCTATTTGGCTGGCCCTTATCCATGCTGTTTTGAAGTGAGATGGAGAAGTCTAGAATTTGTCCTTATAATTCCCCTAAGTGAAGTTTGATTTATGACACATTACTTTCTCTTTCAAATTATAATTGTAAGATTTAAATACATGCACACATGAATGTAAAATACTGAATTATACAGTATTACCATTACTCTAATGTATTTTGTTCATTATTTTGTAATGATGTTATTGCCTTCTGAGAACAGGTAGAAGAGAGAGCAAAACTAGACTCAGACAAAAACATGATTTCTCAGCTCGAGCTTAACCATATATTTGTGCTTTTCATTTCTACACAGTTGTATATGTCTAGGTGAGGAACCACACAGACCATTTAGATGGGCAGATTTCTGCTTGGTGTAATCATTCTAGATTGATGTTGTCCAGCAGAGAGTGAACAAGTGGCATGTTTTATGAGATTAGGGTTCTCCTTAAAGGACAGTGCAGCACAGAGAGAAAACAAAAGAACGCACCGATTAACCTGACATAAGTTATCTGCAGAAAGTTGTTGTCTGGAGAGCGGTATGCCAACTAATTGAAGAGTATTTATCACTTTTTATCTCATGGAAATTTTAATTTTATCAAACATGTGTGAAAGAAAAGCACTTTTAAAAGTTATCAATCAAGATTTTCTTTTTCCTTTTAGATATACCTTAAGTCTTCGTATAGACCAGTCTATAGCTGCTTCCTTGTGCTAAGCCTTGCTTATTTTTCTGATAATGGGCTTCAGGGAATGCTAGCTTGAAGTTTTTTTAACTGGAAGGAATTTGAGAAAAACCACAGAAGCATGAAGATCTCTTGCCTTTCTCTGCCCTTTTCTTCTGAAGTTCTTTTAATACCTTTGAAGAATTTTCTGAGCCTCCCTGGAAGTGGGCCATAAAGATCCTTCTGTGAGAAGAACCTTACCGATAGCCAAAGGAAAGGGGCATTGTCATGGTTACCCTTCTCTTGTTGCTGAATTGAAATACTTGATGCCCAAAATTAAGGAAGGAAGGAGGGAAGGAAGAAAGGAAGGAAGGAAAGAAAGAAGGAAAGAAGGAAAAAAGGAAGGAAGGAAAGAGGAAGAAAGTTACTGTGCTTACCAAAAGAAAATCTATAATATCATTGCTATAATATTATTGAAAGATAATGCCAATAAAATATTTTGTTTCATGTTAAATGTTTCATGTTAAATGTTTCAGGCTAAGTAGAATCTCACTTAAGGTGCCTTAAAATCTTAGGGGATGGCACAAGTATGTAACAGCACAAATATCTGGAGTGTACAAACTAAGATTAGAGTCACAACTTAATCAGTGAGTCGTGTAGAAGGCCAGGAGACTAATTTGATGACATCCACCATCATGCCCTGTTTCAGTGGCTGCCATGGGGTGGGGCCAGGATTCTGGGGCCGGCAAGTCATGTGGCCCTGGGGATCCAACCTGGGTCCTTCCTGTGGCCACACAGGTGCTTAGAATGTATGAATGATGCATTAAAGTTGAAGAAGCTCAGTGGCTAGAAGAACTTTCTCTTTTGCCTGCATTCACGACATGAACCATCATACTCATTAATTATTGTTGGCAAACTCGATAAGGACCTGTTAAGTGCAAATGCAAAAATCAATACCACATTCCCAGTGTTTTTCCTCTGTTTGAAAACAGGAAGCCAATGTTTGCCTTTCCACAGTTGTTGCTTTAGACACTATGTGTTGATTCTTCCATATGTGTATTCAAAATTTTAAATTTTAGAGTCATTTTAGAGGTATAGAAAACCACAACTACCTTTCAGAGTCCCCATATATCCCAAACCCACTTTAGCTATCATCAAGATCCTACCTTGTAAGGAACATTTGTTACGAGTAATAAGTGACAGCGACACATTATTAGCTAAGCTTCCTGCTTTATTCAGCTCTTCTTATTTTCTTCCCTAATGTCATTTTCCTTCTCCAGGGTTTCACGCAGGGTACAAGATTACATTTAATTGTCGTTTAGTTGTTGCGTCTCGGGCTCATGCTGCCTATGGTGTCATCTTGGTTACTTACCTCATTGCTGGGACAAAATACCCAGCACTCACGAGTTACAGCGAAGGCTTGTTTCGCTCACAGTGTGTAGAGGTTTCAGTGCACAGCTGGCTGCGCCAAGGCAGGGACTGACCAAGTCAGGCAGCAGGCAGCAACACAGGCAGGGGACCTCAGCAGCTTTTAGCTGTCGCCCTTATACTCCATGTAGACAGTAGGCTGATTTAGTAATCACCCAGCACCCTTAATCCCAGTACGCACGCTACATCCAGCCAACTCAAAAAAGATCCCGCCTAGGACTTGGAGGGACATTGGGACACAACCCACAACAAGTAGTTTCTCAGACTTTCCTCTCCTGTGCCCTGGATGACAACCTTGAGAGTTTTGGGGAGCATAGTCAAGTATACGAGGGGATGCCCCTCTTTGGGATTTGCTGATCTTCCATGATTAACCAGAGCTATGGATTTGAAGGAGGATGCCCACTGAATGGTGGAGGTGAAGCTCCATTCTCTGCACATCAAGTTACAATACAATCTGCAAGACCCTCACTGCTGCTGATGAAGGCACGGATCACCTGCCTGGGGCACTACTGCTCAGCTTCCTCGAGGACCAACATAATTTTTATACCCCTGCCCAGGCAGCTCTTTTTGGAAAGAAGTCATTGTGCCTGACAT
>NW_004524637.1:9867218-9867941 GCF_000260255.1 Octodon degus
AGGGATTTGTTCTAATAGTGTTTGTAAATAGGATATCATATCCACATCTTGTACAGCAAATAACCACTAGGAAGAGAGTATGCAGTGTGTTAATTATTGAAGCTGTCATGCCAATTTGACTTGAAATTGTCTCATTGCTATTTGTCTCTCAATAAAATTATGGGGAAAAATAAAGAAAATACAAGAAAAAAAAGAAAGGAAGGAAGGAATGGGAAAATGTATGTATATACACAGGTTAGCTAGGATAATTGTGCTACTAATTTCCATTGGTTTTTTGAAGGGAACAGTTAATGCTTATTTTTTTAATGTGTTCAGGACAGGGTCTACAGGGTCTACAAGCTCTCACTACTTAGTTCAGACTCTTAATGATTCTCCTGTTTTCAGCCTCCCAAGTACTGGGATTACAGGCATGCATCATGCCCAGTCCCAATTGCCATCTCAGTGAGCCCAGCGGGTGAGGTGGAATGACATGCTGGGGATTGAACCCCGGCCGCTACACTCTACCTAAGCAGGTGCTTTAGTCTACTGAGCTATCTGGTTGGCCCTTAACATTTTATTTTGACCAATTTTGCATGCTTATATCTGGTAATCTGAGCAACTACTTTAAAGACAACAATGTTGAGACCCAGAGCATAGGCCCGGCGAGTGAGTGAGACGACCCAGGGCCCACGGATCCTCATTCGACCCAGGCTGCAGGCCCAGCACAGAACCCTTCAGCAGAAC
>NW_004524637.1:9868901-9876604 GCF_000260255.1 Octodon degus
TATATATATATATATATTTGGTACAGGGTCTCACTATGCAGCTCAGACTCATAGTGATCCTCCTGCCTCAGCCTCCCCAGTGCTGGGATAACAGGTATGGGACACCATGCCCAGTCTCGGTGGCCAGCTCAGTGCGCCCAGGGAGGGGGGACCAGTGTGGCCTGTGGTACTGGGGATCAAACCCAGGTTCCTGCACTTGCCTAAGCAGGTGCTCAGTCTACTGAGCTACCTCCTCAGCCCTGCCCCACACCTTGAAGAGGCTGCCTCCACCAACTACTTGGAATTCTCCTGTATGGCAGGTGTTTTATATTCTGCTGTTCATTTATCTAAACATTTAGGTCAGTATAGATTTGATCATTATTTTAGCCTTCAGACTATAGTACAGTGCTACTTTATTTCTTTTGTATTCAATCTGTTCTGATCTTGGCCATTAGGAGCTCTTTCAGTTAGCCTTTAATATTCACCAAACATTGTGTTTGTTGTTGTTTATTTTAAAGAGATAAAAAGAAAAAAAAAAGCAATGATATAGTATTGCAAGACAAGATAGTGGGAAATTAATATGTTGCATATTGTTATCCCTATTTTAGTTGCTCAAATTACAAAATACAGGTGGGCAAAGTTGATCAGTTAATGTAACCATTCTTTTCAGGAAACTAATATAAATTAATAGGATAATAATCTTAGCAACCTTGGTATGCATGTATTTTCTTTTTCTTCTCCCACCCCAGTAGTCCTTTCTTTTGGGGAAGTTTCTTTCCTTTACAATACCTATTGTACATTTTGCATACTGTTTTCAGTTTCTTATAGTAGGAAGACCACATGACACTTGCATGTTTGAGTCTGAATTATTTTCAGTTATGAGGACGGTCTCTAGTTGCATCTATTTACATATGAAAATCTAGAGTTTATCCTCCTTTGTGTAAAAAACAAAACAAAACAAAACAAAAAAAACGTATCTTTTTTACCTGTCCCTCAACTGATGGGCTCTTGGGTTGTTTCCAAGATTTAGTTACTATGAGTTATGCTGTTATAAACATGGATGAATATCTATCTCTGTCATATGGTGTTTTCAGTTCTTCTGGAAAAATACCTAGGAGGAGAATAGCTGGGTGGAATGGCTCCTCTAAACCTAGATTTTTGAGGAATCTCCACACTGATTTCCAGTGACTGCACCAATCTGTATTCCCACCAACAGTGGAGAAGGGATCCTTTTTAAGCACAGCCCCTCCAGCATTTGTTATTGGTTGATTTCTTGGTGATAGCCATTCTTGCTGGGGTGAGATGGAATCTCAGTGTGGTCTTTTTAAAAATTTATTTATTTATCTATTTATTAATTTGGCACAGGGTCTCACTATGTAGCTCGGACTCTTAGTGATGCTTCTGTCTCAGCCTCCCCAGTGCTAGGATTACAGGTGTGCATCCCCATGCCTTGTTTCAGTGGCCCTCACGGAGCTTCCGGGGTTCTGGGGCTGGCATGGCATATGGTACTAGGGACTGAACCCTGGTCCTTGACCTTGCCAAGCAGGATTTAGACTGCTGAGCTATCTTCCCAGCCCCTCTCAGTATTGTTTTAACTTGCATCTCTCAAATGACTAGTGATGTTGAACATGTTTTCATATATTTGTTTGTCATTTGTACCTCTTTGAGAGGTGTGTATTCATTTCAGAGGCCCATTTTTGGATTGGGAAGTTGAATTTGGCAGAGTGTGATTTTTCTTAATTCTTTGTATGCTCTAGATAGAAGTCCTTCGTTGGAGCTACAGCTGGTTAAAAGTTTTTTTTTTTTCCCCACTCTGTTGGTTTTCTTTTCACTCTATTGGGGATTTCTTCTGATGTGAACCCCCCAACTTTTTTTTTTTTTTTTTTGTATTTTTAGGACAGGGACTATAGTGATTACCGGGTCTCACTATGTAGATCAGATTCATAGTGATTTTCCTGTTTTCAGCCTCCCAAGTGCTGCAATTACAGGTGCACACCACCACGCCTAGTCTCAATCACCATTTCAGCGTGCTTCAGGGTAGGACTGGCACAGCATGGCAGGGGTCAAACCCTGGCCACTGTGCTCTGCCTAAGCAGGCGCTTTAGTCCTCTGAGCTATAAAACCTTTTTAATAAGATGAGATCCAGGGCTGGCAAGATAGCTCAGTGATCTAAGTGCCTGCTTGGCAAATGTAGGAATTTGGGTTCAATCCCCTGCACCACATGCTGTGCAGATACTGCCCAGAGCTGTCATCCCAGTGCTGGGAAGGCTGAAAACAAGAGGATCACTGAGAGCCTGAGCTGCATGGTGAGACCATGTACCAAATACATTTTTTTTTAAAAAAAAAGGAGATTCCACTTGTTGATTCTTTGAACTATTTCCTTAGTGGCTTGGATTTTCTTCATCAAACCTCTTCTTAGCCCTATGTATGCAAGATTTCTACTTACTCTCTCCTCCAGGAAGTTTGATGTCTATTGATATTTAGAACTTTGATTATGCCTTTAGTGAATGGTGATAGACATGGGTCTAGTTTTGGTCTTAAGAAAGCCAGCTTTTCACTCATCACTTATGAAAGAGGCTATCTTTCCTTCTAATGAACATATTTGATTTCCTTGTCAAGGGTAAAGTGTTTGAGCACTATTGTAGTTGTGTCTGAATCTTTTGAGCTCTTCCTGTGATTCTTAGATCTTTTTTTCTTTTTCTTTTTTTTGCCAGTATCATACTGATTTAATCACAGTAGCTTTGTAGTATAATTTCAAATCAAGGATTTTCATGTTTTCTTCCTTGTCTTTTTCTGCCCAGAATTCTCTTTTTTATTCTGTCTCTTCTGTTTACAAGTGGATTTTCAAGAATAGTTTCTCTAGATGTGTGTTGTATGCTGATTGTATCTTGATTGTGACTGCTTTAGATCTGTGTCACCATTTTGGAAGTATGGCCATTTTCACTGTATTGGTTCTTCCTTATCCACCTGCAAGTGCTATCTTTCTACTTTCTGATATCCCCTTCTATCACCTTTTGCAGAGTATTGTATTTTTCAGTGTGTAAATCCTTTTCTTCCTTTATTAGATTAATTCCTAAATATTTCAAATTTTTGGGAAGCTTTTGAAAAAGGTGTGGTTTTCCTAATTTCTATCTCAGCACATGTGTTGTTTTTGTACAGGAACATTATTGATCTTTGGTTATCCAGCTATGCTACTAAATTTTCTTGTTAAACCTAGAAGTCTTTTGCGAGAGGGTTTGGGGTCCACATGGAGTGTCATGTTATCTGAAAATAAGGATAAACTTGCTTCTTCCTTTCTTGTCCTTATTCCTTTTATTTGTCTCTCTTGTTTGATTGCTCTGGCTAATGTAATCAGAACTCTGTTGACTAGCAGCAGTGACAGTGGACATCCTTGTCTTGTTTCTGATTTTAGAGAGAAAGCTTTCAGTTTTTTTGTCTATTTATGTGATGTTGGCTGTTGATTGGTCATGGATAGCTGTAGTACTTTTTTTTATCACGAATGAGTTTTGGACTTGATCAAAAGCTTTTTATTCATCTATTGTGATCATGTAATTCTTGTATTTGGCTCTGTTGATGTGGTGTATTATGTTTATTGATTTGTATATGTTGAACTATTCCTATGTTCCTGTGATAAATCTCACTTAGTCATGGTATATAATGTTCTTGATGATTTGGTCCATTCTGTTTGCAAGTATTTTATTGTAGATTTTTGCATCTCTGGTTTATTAGGGAGATTGGTCTGTAGTTAGCTTTTATTGTTTGGGTCTTTCTCTGGTTTTGGCATAAGGATAATACTTGTCTCCAGCAATGAGTTTGGGAGAATTGCTTCTCCTTTAATTTCATTAAAGAGTTTAAGTAGCATTGACATTAAATATCCTCTAAGTTTCTTGTAGACTCCAGCTGTGAATCCATCAGATCCTGAGATTCTTTTTGTATGCTTTTAATTATGTTTGCAATTTCATTAACTGATTTATGTTATCTGGAATATTTTTTATCTTCTGATTCATCTTTGGTAATTCATATGTATCTAATAATTTGTCTATTTCTTCTCTGCTTTCCATCATATATGAGTGAAGATTTTCAAAATAGATATTGGTGATCTTCTGAATTTGCACAGGTGCTGTAGTGATATCTTCTTTTTCTTTTTCCATTGCATGAATTTGAGTTTTTTGTTTCCTTTATTTGATATGGTTGGCTAGAGGGTTATCTTTTTTTAAAATTCTTTCAAAGAAGCAACTCTTCAGTTGATTAATGTTTTCTATTGTCTTAGTCTCAATCATGTTAATTTCTGCTCTGATCTTTATAATTTCCTTACTTCTTTTGGCTTTGGGCTTGACTTGCTCTTCTCTTTCTAGAAGCTTGAGGTGCAGCATTAGGTTGTTTATTTGTGCTCATTTAGTTTTCTTGATGTGAGCACTCACTGCTATAAATTTCCCTTTTATGACTGGTTTCATTGCGTTCCACAGGATCCCATAAGTTGTATTTGCATTTTCATTTGATCATAGAGATACAGTCGAATTTCTTCTTTAATTTCATCTGTGACTCATTCATTGTTTAGGAAGATGTTATTTAATGTGCATGTGTTTATGGAGTCTTTTTAATTTTTTTCACCATTAATTTCTCGTTTCATTTTACTACGATCAGATGATATGCATAGGATAATTTCTGTTCCTTTGCATTTACTTAAGCATGTTCTATGTGCTAGTAGTACGGTCTGTTTTAGAGAACTTCCCATGTGCAGCTGTGAAGAACGTGTATTCTGATGCTGTGTGGAACCCTCTGTCAAGTTCTACTAATTCTATTTTTCAAAAGTTTCATTTAGTTTTATTATTTCTTTGCTGATTTTTCATCTAGTTGATCTATTCCTTTGTAAAAATTGATATTCTCCCATTAAAATTGCATTATTGTTAATTGATTTTTTTCTATTAATATTTGTCTTACAGAGGTGGGTGTGCCCATATTTGGTGCATATATATTTATGATAGTTACATCTTCCTCTTGCAGTTTTCCCCTACCAAGTATGTAATATCCCCTTCTTTATCTCTTTTGATCATTCTTCGTTTGAAGTTCACAATGTCTGCAAACAGAATAGCTACCCCTGCTTTTTTCTGTTGCAAGGAGTATTGTGGTCTGTCCTTTGTATTTCAGTCTATGAATTTCTTTTTGAGTTAAATGTTTTTCTTATACATAGAATATTATTGGATTTTGTTTCCTGATTCATTCTGCCAGTGTGTTTGTTTCTTTTGATTGATATATTGTGGCCAATTGCATTCATGGCTATAGTTAGTACGCATTGGTTTATCTTTGTAATGTTATTTTCCCATTGTTAGTTCTCTGATTTTTCCTATTTTTTAATTGTTTGCCCTGCCAGTGGTTTCTGGCTGTCTTTTTTTTCCCTTTTGAACTACTCTTTGTAGTTTGGTCTCATGGTCATGAATTTCTTCAGTTGTTCTTTGTTGTGGGAATATTTTATTTCTCCATTAATTTTGAAGGATAGTTTTGCAGGGTGCATCAATCTGGGTTGGAAGATATTTTCTTCAGGGTTTGAAATACTTTACGTCAAGCTCTTTTTTTACTTGATTGTGTTGAGAAATCTATTGTGAATCTGATGGGCTTTGCTTTATAAGCAATCTATTCCTTTCCTTTAACAGCTTTTAATAATTTGTTCTTCTATTGAATTTCTGGGATCTTGATTTACATGTCTGGGTGTATTACATGTCTAATGTTATGGCTAATTGGAGTTCTATACACCTTGCTTTCTGTATGTAACATTCTTTTCCCATGTTTGGAAAATTTTCTACTATTACTTCTGCAAATAGTCTTTTTACACCATTTGGGTTGAGTCCTGATGATTTCTTGATATCTATCAGTCTTATATTGTTTTCATTTACATCATCTTGCAGCTGTTGACTTGTTATTTTCTTCTTCCTAGTTATTTTTAAGAGATCTTTTCTTCAGTGATTGCTAACTACAATGTTATCTTCAAGGTCTAAAAAGTTGATCTTCGGTTTCATTTAAGCAGTTTTGCCAGCTTTCAATGGCATTTTTAATTTTCTGGATATTTGTTGGAATCCAGTTCATGCATTCTATTTAATTCTTGCATTATCATTCGCATTTTTCATCCCCTTCCTACCATCATCTATTTTTAAAATCTATCTCTATTTCAGATTTGCTGAGCAATTCCTCATATAAATGTTGACTTTTTTTTTGCCTGAGAGATTATTTCTAATCTGATTTCCTAAGGATTTCTTTTCACTTCAGTCACTGTAATTTCAGAAATTTCAGGTGTGTATCTTCTATTTTCCTTTATCTCATTGTGTGCTGGGTTTGTTCTGGGTGGGCTGAAAGTCAGAGACTGCATCTTACTTCTGTATCTTGTGATTTCCATTTCAAAAATTGTATTTTGTTTTGTGTTGATTCTTGTAAGTTTTTGTAGTAAGCAGCTGTATCACCAAATATAAGTCCTCTCTAGAAAAAGTCTATTCCTCACAGTTGTCTCTTGTGTGTAGGAGGATTTTGGCTTGTGTCTGTTCCAAGATCCTACTTTCATAATTAATTGAGGTGGGATGTTGGCTTCTTTTTGGTTCAATCCCCAGTTCTTTGGTGCTGGGATGTGGTGAGGTTATTGTCCCAATGTTTCCAAGTATTGTTACAGAAGGGAAAACAGCTAATTACAACAGATATGACATCTTAGCCAAAGTAATATAATTAGCAGTAAAATTAGCATCAAGCACAGTTTAGAAACTGACAAACTGTGGTAGGTATTAATTTTGTACCTGAAATCATAGGAACAAAATCTACAATTACTTAACAGCCCCAAATGTAAATTGGGAGCTTGTACTCAGACTATTTACCTTTGGTTGACTGGTTTTACCTAATGAAGATTTAAGAAGGATAGTGGATAAACAAAGATACCAGAAAAGAAAGTAGAAGCAAGACTGCAGGGAAGGGTGATCATGAACGCTTTAGAACACCAGAAGAGAGGCAGAAGAGAAAGAACGAAGGAATGCAAAAGGATCATCTGGACTTGGTCTCTGGGTTTGAGGATGAGATTCATTTCCTGTGGCTGGCATTCTGCCTATCCAGTTAGAAAAGAGGGAAATAGCAAACAGAAGAAAGAAAGGCAAATCAAATCAAAACAAAAACAGCAACCAACAGTCAGAAAGGGGAGAGCAGGGGACTCTGGGCCCTGCCCACCTGCTTCTTCACTCACAACACTGGTTCACCGGGTTGTTGCTGTTGCTGCAGACTTTTCATGCCACTAGTCTACCTGTTCCTCTTGTACAACCCAGTACAGCCCTCTGTGTTGCCGGTGTTCCCTCCGGTTCCTGGCTCTTCCTCTGAGGTTCACCTCAGTCATGGCAGCAGTGATAGGGTTGTCGCCCTCTGATCCTTCAGCTGGGTAGCAGTGTCTGAGATGGTGATGGGAGGGGCCTGTTGTTTTATTAATTTGATCAATATTTGTTTTCCCCATTCTGCCCACAATGTTGTGTTTCTTCTTTAACGCATACTGTTTTCATCCCTAGAATTGTTAAAATTATAAACTGCTAGTATCTTTTTATTTCCTTAGTCATGTATGTAATAATGGGGTGTCTTTCCATTAATGACATTTTAGATTCCATAAAAGTCAGAAATTACGGGGCTGGTGAGATGGCTCAGTGGTCTAAAGCACCTACTTAGAACAAGCTTAGCAAAGCACAGGGACCACGGTTCAATCCCCCAGC
>NW_004524637.1:9878229-9883642 GCF_000260255.1 Octodon degus
ACCACTAAGAATAATATATGCAGTGTATTATTTGTTGAAACTGTACTTCCGATTTGATTTGAAACTGTCTCATTGCTATATGTTTATCAATAAAACTGTAGGAAAAAAAAAAAAAAAGAAGTGGTTATTGATACTTTCTGTTTGCTGGGGACATGTAAACTATCCTCTGTTGGTCATGGGCACCCATATGAAGTGGTCTGGTGAATCAGTGAATTCATGTCGGATAAAAGTGCTGTGTCCAGTTCATCTGGGGTCAACAGCCCACCCTTGAGCTTTCCTGAGCTTGTCTCTTTCCATGAAATAGAAAGAGGAAGGGAGTCAGAAGTCACAGTGCAAAGTAAAAGATTTACTGCAGAAAAGCAAAACTAAATTTATTGCAGAAGTGGTTCAAAGCCTCTGCAAGGAATGGGAGACTTGGAGCTGGATGACTGTTGGGTTTAGGGCAGCCACAGTTCATTCTTTGTGGGTTAGGGGCTGTCTCCACCCACAGTTCTGAGAAGCAGTCCCAGGTGCTCTTGGGTGTTGGTATTGTTGCTTCAAACATAAAACCACAAACTGCCTGTTCTTAGTCACAGAAGCTAATTTTCTCCTCTATTCTAAAAGGGCTCATGGGATGGAGAGATAGCTCAGCAGACTAAGCACCTGCTTTGGCAAGCACAGGCACCAGGGTTCAATCCCTGGTCCAGCATGTTACACAATCCCCACCCCTGGGGGATGCTGAGCTGACAACCAAATCTGGGCGTGGTGGTGCGTGCCTGTAATCCCAGCACTGAGGAGGCTGAAAACAGGAGGACCACTGCAAGTCCAAGATACATAGTGAGATCCTGTACCAAATACATAAAATGGAAAAAAAGAAAAAGTGCTCATGTCCTTTACTCTAACCCTAGGTAAAGGTCCCATCTTTCCCTACAAGAAAATAAAAAAAAAGATCATTTCCTTACTATTATGACTTATGTCTCGAAGTCCTCACAAGGTCTCATATCTCAGAGTTGGGGCTCTGGGCAGTGCCCAGATCTTGGCATGTGATACTGAAGTAGAGCACTGAGTGGGTCAGTGCAGTGGATGATGGATTTGCTGAAGAGGGAAGACCCACCAAGGGCTTGTGGTTCCAACCAATGAGCTTAGATTGGGTGGAATAAAGGAGGAGAAGAAGGAAGCCTTGCTGCTTTCTATCTGGCCTGCCATGAACCTTTCCTCTTCTGCCATGCCACCCTACCTAAGAGCCAACTAGATATTGGCTGAAAGCTATATACACTGTGAATTTAAATGAACCTTTCCTCCTTCAGCACATGGCTATCTTGCATTTTGTCTTAGCCATGAGACGGTAACTAATGTGGAGGATCACCTGGGCCACCCTCCTTGAAAGAAAAGCAGTTGTCTCCATTTTGGCTGTGCCTGATCCTATTTCCATGTGCTGATAGGTACAGAGATGGCTAGGACTTTTCCTTATCCCTTCAATTGGCTTTCAGCAATGCATATTGGTGGTAGTGTTTGAAGATGGCATGCGTATTTCCCTGATAACCCACACCCTCTGCTCTTTAACATGAGCCAGATCGAGATAGAGCCAGTGTGCCACACTGTTGGTTGAGATCGAGTCTCCATATAGAGGCTATGACTTCCTGGGGCTTGAAAGACTATACCTTAGAGCTGAAGCACGGGACCCCAAAACATTAGATACTATCTCAATAGCATAATTCAAATTACTTTTTCTGCATATCCTCCTCTCTGCATATCACAGAGGTGAATACAGGTCTTCTTCCTAGCCCAGCTCACAGTACTCACCTAATTCCTGCCATTCTCAGTCATTCATCCTTAAGCCACTCCTCCTTCATGATTGACTAAAACCAGGGTTCCACCCTGGGTTGAGGCCTTTGTCTTGGATAGCCATCAACATGGCTGGACTTAGGACCCCTTGGCTCCCTATAACTATAAATATGCCTTAGCATCTTTATTCTCACTGTGGATTGCATTGGAAGTGGTAGTTTGGAATTAACTTGATGGGATTACAATAATCTGTCCACGGGATTACAAATGTAAACTTCCTGGGCCAATATGAGGACCAGAAAGGGCTCCCTATAACTAAGACACTTATTCCTTCAGCTGATTGTGTGATTAAATTTTCTTTGGTTCCTAATCTTAAGTCTACCCTTTGAAAGGAAAAAAATGTATAAGTAATCATGCATGGATACATTTTATAATCTAGGCTTCTTTCATTTCAGCAATGATTTCAGTGTGGACAGGGAGATTTCAATTTTATTACAGTAGAATTTTATTTCACATCATTTATAAGCACAATTATGTACCATCATTCTTGTCTTTATAGCTGAATTCAATTATTATAAGTCCCTTAATTCTCTTCTGAATTCTTTAATTAAGCTCCACCTATGTATCTTGTGGTATGCTCATAGGTTTATGCTTCTTGTCCTTAGGCAGATAATCCAAACTTTTCTACTATTTAGAGATTACCTAACAAACAATAATTACATTTCCTAACAAAAGCAAAGTATTTTTACTATGATGCCATCAAAAATTGCAGAAGATGTTATAAATGAAAATGTGAACAGCCTGTTTCAGTCTTTCTGTAATAGCTTCTCAGAGAAAAGGTCTTATAAGATTAACTAAACTGAACCTTTCAATACAAATGAAAATTTTTTGTGCTTATGAAAAGAATCCTGATCACACAGGAAATAAGACAAAGAATCAACAAATAGAACCTCATCTTATTAAAGAGATTTTGTACAGCGAAAGAAACCACCAGCAGAGTAAAGAGACAACCCGCAGAGTGGGGAAATTTTTTACCAGCTGTTCTTCAGACAAAGGGCTAACGTCTAGAATATACAAAGAACTCAAAATAAATCAGACCTCCAAATTTAAAGACCCAAGCCAAAAATGTCCATCTGAAATGGATAGACATTTCTCAGATAAAGAAGTACAAATGGTAAATAAACATTAAAACTTGTTCAACATCACTGGTCATTCGAGGGATGCAAATTGAAACAACAATGAGATTTCACATTATCTCAAAAGAATGACTCTCATCATGAAATCAACCAATAACAAATGCTGGAGGGGTTGTGGGGAAAATGGAATGGTTCTCCACTGTTGGTGGGAGTGTAGACTGGTGCAACCACTGTGGATCAGTGTGGAGATTCCTCAAAAACTAAAAATAGAAGCTCCCTTTGACCCAGATACCTCCCTTCTTGGTATCTTTCCAAAAGTATTAAAAGCGTAGATATCTGCCTATCTATATTTATGTCTGCACAATTTGTACTATCCAAACCTTAGAAACAGCCCAGATTCCCACCAATGGAGAAATGAAGAAATAGCGGTATTTTTAGAAAATTGGATGGTACTCTGCCATAAGGAAGGATAAACTTGAGACATTTATAGGTGAATGGATGTACCCTGAGAAAATAATTTTATGTAAAATAAATCAAACACATATTTTAATATCAAATTGTTTATCTGTTGTGAGTTAAAAGAGTAAATAAGAACCAAAATATATAATGCATTCTGGGAAATGGCAAGAAAATATACAAATGGCATGAGGTTGGTGGCACATACCTGTAACCTCAGCACTTGGGAAGCTAAGTCAGGACAATTGCTACAAGTTCAAGGCCTGCCTGCATTATGTAGCAAGTAGTAGTGTCTCAAAAAAAAAGTCCACATGGGAAGAGCAACAGGAAAGGAGAGAGGGGAAAAAAAGGAAGGGAAAAGAAAAAGAAGAGAATTTAAGGGAAAAAATGGAAACAGAGCTTTGTATATAAGAAGAAGGGAGGTTGCAGTGAAAGGAGAGGAATGGAAATAAGAAGAATCAAGATGATGTCATGTACACCAGGCATGGTGGTACATGCCTGCAATCCCAGCTTCTAGGAGGCTACATAAGAGAGAGGTCAGCCTGAACTACATAGTGAGACTCTGTCTAAAAACAAGATATATCATCGACAAGTACAAATTCCTTATAAGGAATGGCATCTGTCTCAGTTACTTTTTCTCTCATTGTTGGGACAAAATACCCGACACCTAAAATTAAGGAAGGGAAGGCTTATTCAGCTCAGAGTTTGTGGATGTTTCAGCCCATCATCAGCTGGCTCCAAGGCAGAGTGGCACATGGCAGAGGGCAGCAGTTCATGCCTCATAGCGACAGAAACCAGCAAAAGCAACAAGAGAAAAAAAAAAATGTAGGCAGAGAGCAAATCTCTTTCCCTCCCTTATATTGCATTCAGACTATCAGCCCCAGGGCAGGGGTAGCACTCACATCCATAATCTCAACATTCAATCATGAATTAAACACAAACTCTAGAAGTCCACCCCATGACTGTATGACACAAACAGGGAGACAGCTAGACACAAACCATAAGCGTGTCTGTCTCTCTGTCTATCATCTATCTATCTATCTATCTATCTATCTATCTATCTATCATATCAACAAAATGAATTTTAAAAACTTTAAAAACTAACAAAATAAGAAATTCTGATCAGTTATCAGAAAAGAAAAGATACTCTGGGTAAAAGTATCTTGAAATTGAAATCTGTGAAACATAGGTTCCATCAATATCCGACCCTACATTGCCTTTGTAAAAATATCACCTGATAATGGAAAACAGAGGTTTAATTTCTTACAATGATTAGATCTTTTCATTGAGCAACAAAGAACCTTTGGAGCACTTAAGTAGCCTATTAAATTTCCAAAGCACTTTGAATTCATTAATTATTCCTCTAAAAATGAAACAAGCCAGTGGGTGTGGGCAATTTCTGATGATGTTAGTTGGTTCCAAATTTAGGGATAAGTAACAGAGATGGAAGTAATTTGGCGAATGCAAAGAAGGATGAGATCAGCAAAATATGTACCTGAGGAGTAACAATCTCCTTTTATTTTTAATAATATAAATTTCTTCTTATTTTTAATTTCCTACCATGGCAGAGTTTGCCACAGCCCTACTCTAGAATATTTTTTCTACCAGGAATTCATTTTGCAAGTTATATGTTTCAACCACCGCACTGTCTGTGAACATTTTGATTCCTTCTATGGTATCAAATACTCTGTAGAATATGCACATTTGTAAATTGATTCCAGTAATACGGGTAGAAATCCATACTACCCAGAGTGCAGCAAAGGGTTTAAGTTATTTTATTTTAATGATTTTAGCATCCTTTAATAATTTTTAGCTGACTCAGTTGTTCTTTGGATGTGACATTTATTGAAGTTAGTGTTAGCCTAATACAGGGTCTGTTTGTTATGTCTGATTTTACCTGGTCAGTTGTGTTGCTTATATGCAGTAGAGAGAAATTTCTGTCTGTAAACAGTGTTAAAAACCTAATGGGGCTGGAGAGATGGCTCAGTGGTCTAAAGCACCTACTTAGAACAAGCTTAGCAAAAGCATCAGGGACCGCGGTTCAATCCCCCAGCACC
>NW_004524637.1:9883742-9904836 GCF_000260255.1 Octodon degus
AAATAAATAAATAAAAATTAAAAAAAAAACCTAGTATTAGCATGATTTTGTATTTATATTGATGCAATTCTAAATTTAGCTGTTATTCTGTTTGCCAAAGAAAAATTAGAAACATACCTGAGATAGTGTTGTAAATAATATATACTTCTAGAGAAAATCTGGATTAATTATTCAGTACAACTATTTAGACATAATCTCCACTCTCTTTGTGCGTATTTCAAATGGTACATTTAAAAATTGCTCTAATAAGCATTTTGGTAACAAGTAAGGTTAACGTGAGATGTGAAGGCCTGCTGTTTGTGAACATTTGCATTCCTGTCTTGGGAGAAGCATGCTAAAGATTAGAGAAAACCATATATAATAGACTTCTGTACCTGAATAATATACTTGATATAGAAAGTGAATGCATGCATAGGAAAACAATTCCTCTTTTGCATAGATTTTGTCATTATTAGCTAAGTGATGTGTTCTACAGATGAACCGCTGGAGTCACCGTGTAGAAGTTCTTAAACGATCCTGTGACTAAAACCTTGTAGGGGACTTCTTTTTGGTATAGAGTTGTGCTAAGCAGCTTGGAATCCTAGTAATCCTTCTGACTCAGCCTCCTCCACGCTGGAATTACAGGCGTGTACCACCACATCCAGTTTTGGTAGCTGGCACAGCATGCCTAGGGCTCCAGGACCCAGCAGGCATGCAGTACCAAGAATCGGACCCGGGTCCTTGCGCTTGCCAGGCAGGCTTAGACGCCTAGCTATCTCCCCAGCCCGTCCTAGGGCATTTGTTAAAAAACAAGATTCAAAAGCAAAAGAGTATGGCTATCTAGGAAAACAATTTAATAATTTCTTGCAAAATTAGTCATACTCTTCCTATGACACGACAATTTCACTTTTAGGTACTTACTGCAGGGAAACAAAATGTTACGTTTTTAAAACATCTGTATATATATTTATGTCATAACTTTATTCATAACTGTCTCAACTTGAAAATAATCAATTTATCCTCTAATGGGAAAAGCAATTCTATTTGGCAGCAAAAAGAGGAAGCTCTGGAGTTGGCGAGATAGCTCAGTAGACTAAGCTCTTGCTTAGGCAAGTGCAGGGACCAGAGTTTGATCCCCAGCACCACATGCTATGTCAGCCCTCCACCCTGCACCCCCTCCCCTGGCATGCTGAGCCAGTGACCGAGTCTGCTTGTGGTGGCGCATGTCTGTAATCCCATGTCTGGGGAGACTGAGACAGGAGGATCACTATGAGTCTGAGCTGCATAGTCAGACCCTGTACCAAGTACATTAAAAAAAAAAAAAGAAAGAAAGAAAGAAGAAAACCTCTGGATCTATGCTCTGACCCTTATGAATCCCAAAGAAGTCAGGAGGAGATAATAAAATGCATCAGGGCTGGCCAAATAGCTCAGTGGATTAAAGTACCTGCAAGCAGGTGCAGGGGCTGGGGGTTCATTCCCCGGGCCTGCTGAGCTGGCCCCACCCCCGGGGAGTGCTGAGATGGCAAATGAGACTGGGAGTGGTGGCGCGCACCTGTAATCCAGCTCTTGGGAGGCTGTAAACAGGCAGAGTCCCATCTAGTAGTGAGACCCTGAACACCCTGTAGACTCTTCCCTAACATACAGGAAAAGAAAAGAGAAGAAAAAAAAAGAAAAGAAAAGAAAAAAGAAAAGAAAATACATCAGACTGAAATCAGAAGATTGGAGAATGCAGTCCTGTCAGTCGCTGTGTGACTTTGGCTGCTGCTATGATTTGAATTGCAACCCTGCTAAGTATGTATTGGTGTCCTAAATCCTAGTAATAGATCTTATTTGAAGAGTCTCTTTGAATTGTACATGTCTTCTGTTTTCTGTTAGCATGCCCTCTAATTTTCACATTTAGCAGTTTTTTCTTACTTTCCTTCTCTGTGCTTGAGATTTATGATAAAGCCAGTCACATTGGTACTTTATGAGAAAGTATACTTCAAGCATTTGTTGTGCTTAAGTATTACATGTCATAGAAATTATTTATGAAGCTGGATGCTAAAACCTGAGGACTATGGTGAAGGCTTTCACCTTATTAGATCTGTGTGCTTCTCCATGAAAGACAAGGGGGCCATGTGATTGTTATATAAGGCAATTACCTGATTGATTGATTGATTGATTGATTGATTAAGACAGGGTCTCACTACACAGTTCAGGCTGGCCTTGAGCTCACTTTGTAGCCCAACCTAGTCTTGAACTCACGTTGTTTCTCCTGCCTCAACCTCCCGACTGCTGGGGGTCTAGGCATGCACCACAATGGGCCACAATTCCCTGCAAATATCACTTTTAAAGCAAAGTATTGAAAAGGTGATACACTTGAGTTATCTAATTCTTTTCCTTGTTTTGCCTGGGCACACATGGAGAGCTCAACATGAAGTACTGGGCCCCACTTTGAAACAGGTGTCAATTTTTAAAATTTATTCTTTTTTTTTTTTTTTTTTTTTTGCGGAACCGGGGATTGAACTCAGGCCCTTGTGCTTTCCAGGGAAGCACTTATTCTACTGAGCCATCTCCCCGGCCCCAAAATTTATTCTTTATGTATGAAAGACAGAGTTAGGACCGTATGAAGGTTGAAGTTCAGCATCAGTTTGATCGACTTTAGGATCCCTTAGCGCAGGGATTGGCAGGACCGAATTCTGGCTGTGTCTGGGTGGATCATGAAGGTGTCCACTCTGCTTCTATTTGTGGTCCTTCACTCCGCCCTCTGTGACACTGCCTCTGCTCTGCCTCCCAGCCACCACAACCTAAGGTGCTTTCCCCTGACACACCTGTCCACCATGGTTCTTCTGCGATGGAGACAGCTGTCCATGGACTGAACTGTCTTAAATGGTGAGCCAATGGAACCTTTCCTCTTTTAGGTGGTGGGTGTGAATAATGTGTCCCACAGCAGGAACAATGACTAATACAGTCTTCCCTCACTATTTTGTGGTTTGACTTTTGTGGACTCACACTTTCATGGATTTTCAAAAGTATTAGTCTAAATTATTCATCAGAATTTTTTTTTTTTTGCTATTTCATGGGATTTTGCAATACCATACAGTATATATGTTTTTAAATTTATGTAGGTTTATGAGTTTAGAAAATGGTTAATAACTTCAAAAGTGATTTACAAATGTGGGAAAGGTTTACAAGAGCATGAGAAAGGTTTCTAATGCCTTGGAATGCATATAAATACTAAAATAAATATAACATTGCTACTTCACTGATTTTCACTTATCATGGGGGTGTGGAACATAACTTCCACAATAAGTGAAGGACCACTGTGTGGAAGGTTACAGATTTTAAATGAGAAAGAACTACGGTGTTCAGTCACTGAGAATTGATTACCACAGCATATCTTAGTCTTTCCTAACTAATAAAAGAGCAGAACTAAGAAGATTAATTCAATCTAATTAGAAGTAATCAAATGAATTGTTTAATTAAGTGCTTGGAAGCTGATAACAGTTCTAATTCCCAGTTTAGCTGGCTTCTGTTTTCTTCTGGGGAGAGGAAAGACAGAAGGTGAATCATAAAGATCAAACCTGGTGTAATGAATGAGCTGAAACTACAGCTGCCCTTTGTACCCTCAAAAATAAACAAGAAGGTAACTGAAACCAAAAACACAGATCATATTTAAAACTTTTGCTTCAACTTTAATAGTAGAATTCTGAACTTTCTTTTAGGACTCCAAATTAGTGACAAGGATGAAATTGTGTGTGTGTGCATGTGCACGCGCACATGTGTGTAATAGAAGCTGGTGGCACTTGGGCTTCCAAACAAATTTCTGAAACTAGCAGTGGCAGTGAGATGACTAGTGCTTGCTCAGTGCTATGTTTTTGCCCTTGAGGGATTTTTCCCGGTCGTGAGGCTATACGAAACTTTCAACCTGAGTTAATAAGATGTCCTTCATTTTGGGTCCTTCAATATAAAATTTTAATACTAGTTTTAAAGTCTAATTTACTACATATTAATTTTTACTGCTTTCATGGCAAATGATCACCTTGTAGTTTTCAAATGGTACAAATTTAGTACCTTGCAGCTCTGTGAGTCAGAGGTCTGCTATAGGTCCTCGAGGTCTAGGGGGGAACAATTTCTTCACCTTTTCTAGTGTCTAGAAGCTGCCTACATTCCTTGGCCCATGGCCTCCCCAGCCTATGACCACAGCCAGCAACCTTGAGGCTCTCTGATGCTAGGTGAAGAGTTGTGCTTCCCTCTGACTTATCTGGGAAAGGTTCTCTGCTTTCCAAGGACCAAGTGAGTAGCAGGCCCCTCCTTGTACCCCTGTGTTTGGTTCTCATTCCCAGATGTCCTTTGCTATGAACTTTAATCACATCTGCGAAGGTCCTTTTTCTGCTAAGGTAACATATTCATTGATTCTAGGGATTGGGAATTGGATGCCCAGACCTTAGGGAGAGGACGCTTTGTCCACCACCTCTTGTAAGAGGCATTTCCCCTAGAGCTTAGCGGTCTCTCAATGCATGCTTCTCGCTTCAGGTCAAATGCAAGCACATCAACTCTCCTCTGCTTTGTCTGAACGCAATACAGGTGATACCTCAGCTGGCTCAAAGTAGGAACTGAGCAGCATAACTTCCTAGGGGTTCATTCTTGCTATAAAGCTCCCAATCAATTTATTTAAGTGTGTGGATCCAAATCTATATTTGGGAAATGTATGAGTATAAAATATTTAATCACTTATCCATTCGCCGTGGAAGCTCTCCCAGTGCTTTCTCATTGTGCGTGATTGAGCTTTGAATTTGCTCTTTGCCAGTCTCCCACTTACCAAACTCGATCTTCCTGTGTTGCTTCCTCTGGGGTAATATTCTGTATTAGGTAAGAGGGTGGTGACATATAAGCCAATTTGGCAACTAACCTAACAAGTATGTGTACAACACCTTCATTATGCCAGCAGAAGTTCTTCAGGAGGGACAACAGGATGGTCACTACGTCACTGGCTCCCCACATCACTGATGGTGTCTTCAGATCTCTTTGCTGGCTGCATGCAACTCTGGCTACAGCGGTGTCAGTCACGCAGCACTGAGGTCAGGCCTAAGTGCAAGCCTTCTCTTTCACTTATCAGTTACATCTTGGACAACTTCTTTAACTGCTCTGAACCTCTACTGCATCATCTATAATGATATCTAATTCACAGGGCTGCTGAAAAGGTTAAGCGAGATAATGTACGTAAAGTGGTTAGAATCATACCTGGCATAAAGTACATCCAATAAGTAATGACTGTTATTCATATTTTTATTGCTCCCACTTTACTGTATTGCCCAGACTTCCCTGTGGACTGATGCACTCAGGACTCTGAATTCTTCCACATTTATTCACCCAGAATTCATTGAGCATGCATTTGAGCAAGAAATGGGGAACATCGAAGGGAGTGGAACAAGCAGAATGCATTCCTTTGTGGGGCTTATTTTCTGCTAAGAAGAAATAAGTCAGAAACAGCAAACCCAAAAACACACACAGAAGCAAACAATATTATTTCAAATTGTGGTAAGTACTATGGAGGAAATTAACAGAATATGTAACAGTGTTTTTAAGGTGCTCACTCACACACTGGTGCAATCATGCAAGATACACACACACAGAGACTGCTTCTAGGAGCTGAATGGGTGAAGAGGAGGCGAGAGAAGATTGAGGTGCTGTCGAGGTCAAAGTTTAGCGCCACTCAAAAGGGAAATCGAGACCAGGAAGGTGAACAGAAAATGCAAGCAAACCAAGACAGAACAGTGCAGAGAGAGTTAGAAAAACAAGTCTTGTTTGATCAGAGCCTGTTATGTACTGGAGAAGGAGGTAGGTAAACAGCTGAAGCAAGCAGAAACTAGATTATTCAAAGCTTTGGGGGTCTCAGGCATTCAAGATTGTACTCTTGGAGCTGAGAGGAAACATTAAACCATGCTGTGCAAGGAAAGCATACTTTTCTATGCTTTTTACAAAACAATAGCTGTAGAAAGAATTGATTGGGGTAAAGAAGGTAAGAAGGAAATATGTTTTTGAGAAAAAAGTTGGATAGAATAGGTTACTCTGGCATTCTTAAGGAATATTGTGAGATTAACATAGGATGACATTAAAGATATGTTTGTTATAAAACAGAAAGCACTTATAGTGGGGATGGATGAGATTTTTCCTTAAAAGAGAACCTTTAAAGTTATCCCTTAGGTTTTCCACTCAAGATTTCGGATGGCTGGTGATGCCATTCATACCACTAAGTGAGAAAAAATGTGAGAAGATTTGGTTTGGAGTGTGGTTGGAAGATGGGAAAACAGAGTTCCATTTTGGACATATCTTTGAGTTGCTTAGGTTGCAGGTAGCAATTGGGTGTGTGGTTCTGTTAGTTAGTGTTCTCTAGATGAACAGGAGCAATAGGAGATTTACATATAATTATGTAGAGAGGAAGGCCTGTTAGGCAGCCTTACAATATCAGAGGTTCTGTGCACCAGGAAGTCAGAAATTCATCAGCTAAAAAGGATGTAGCATCGCAGAGCAAGAGGGACTCAGGGTGCAGTGTCACGACAAGGTTGAAGGCCTGAAGCTAACCCCAGAGTCACCAGTGGGAGTCTTCACCAGGGCAGGGATGAGGCTGGAGATTAATGTCCCATGACATTGATGAACACTAGCATGCTTTGAAAATGGAACACTTTTTCTTTCTCTTGTTATTGCATCCAGGAGATAAGGCTGCTGGTTAGTACCATCCACATCTGGGTGGGTCTTCCTCTCGAAATAGTGACCTACATGTCATTCATTCATAGACATATCCAGAACTGTGATATTCTGGAAGATGTTTTTGCTCACCTTGGTAGGGACTCTTTTGTCTGTCGGTGTACTAGGGGAATAATGGTGGCAGGAATGTGGAAAAGATAGACAAGAGAGAAGAGCTGGGTCAGGTGGAGGCCTGTTTGCCTGATGTGCAAAGAGGACCTCAACAACAGCAGTAGGGACATTTATTTATACCTTTGCAAGGTTAGTATCACATGATACAAGTTTGCCTAGCAACTAAGGACTGAAATTATCCAGGCAGGATGCTTTTCCCAAGACCAATGCAGCTTGACACCTTTGGCACTGTGGCCCTGTCCTGCCCTCTCATCTATGACCAATTTCCAGCTCCAGCCACTCTCAAAAACCTGAAATTGACGTATCACAATTAATGATCTCAATGATCATAGATGTTTTCTAAGTAAGAATGACAAGCAGCTTGTCCCAAGCTCGTGTGCCTTCCTTTCTGTACCATGCTGGGCATATCTCTGCCACATCTGTGTTCCTCTGTCCTGTGATGACAGGATGTCTTTATTTTTGTAAGCAACACTTTGTGCCTAGCCTAAAGGAGTAGACTAAAGAAAAACAAAGAGAATACTCCAGAAACAAATGTATGCATTCCTGCTTTGTACATTATTACTCAGCATTTCTTTATGTGAAGAATTTATTCATTATTCTAAAAGTTTCTTTACTTTAAAAAATAATTTTATTGAGAAACAAATAACAATGGGACAGTTTCAAAACCGATTACTAGCACAGTTTCAATAATTAATACATTGCATATTGTTGTCTTATTCATTGTACAAGATGCAGACATGATATCTTGTCCACAAACAATATTAAAACAAATCTCTCTATTCAATGAATTAAGAAAATGCAACTATATATCTATCCTAACTATTTTGAGTACACAGATACAAAATGGTCCTTCATTTGTATTCCCCTTTTTTGTTTAGTTTTGTCAGAGATGAGTATTCCATTGTTATTTAAATATTGTAAGTGCATGAATTCAGCAAACTATTCCAATATAGTCCCATAGTCCACAATAGTAGTGGGTTTCCCATAAGATTGGTAATGTCAGAAGTTGCTGACTTGAGCCTTTTACAGCTCAGCATATTAATATGGCTTTACTTTTTATACTATCCTGCTGGATGGTTAAGCCCAAAATAAAGCAAGAACTATATAACAAGAAATGTATCTTTTGTATCTGATAAGATCAGTCAAATCCCCTCAGGATTTATCCTGAAACCCTGCACTGCAGTGTGTAGATCATTTGTCAGTGTCAGCCATGTAGATGAGTCATGGCCATTGCTTAACCAATTTTCTCTCTGTGAAAGCCTGAGAGAATGTTTTCTCCCCATGTGACTCTCCTAAGGCACACTCTACATCATTGATCACTTTCCTCTGTGGCCCCATAATCTCCTTGATCAGAAAATTTGGGACACAACTGAGTTACATGATATTATAGTATAAGTTCTCCTTTTTCCTGAGTCTTCACTGATCTTGAAAGGCTAGGGCCAAAATGTTGGCTGTCCTTGCAGCCCTTCTTTTTCTCTAATTTTTTGTCTGCAAACTTAAGTTGTTAACCCTCCAGAAGAGAAGCTTATTATTTTTACTGTACAACCTAGGCAGTTGAGCTTAACCTCACTATCTGTCTGAATATCAAACACCTTAGGCATAACATGGAACAGGCATTTTCCATCAAGTATTGATATATTAAACTTTAAGTCCCTACAGAATATGAAGAAAAAAATTTAAAAAAAAATTAAAAAATAGTGATAAACAGTTACATAATTTTACACAGAAATTTAGAAACCTAACCGTATTGTAGCAGGACAGTCCTGTGACTTTTTTCTTGTCTCTTGTTTTCATTTATTACTCTTTTTTTTAAAAAAAACAAACATTTGCTTGAACGACAGTAAGGTAGTAATTGGTATGTCATGACCAAGTTTCTTTTCTAAAGATAACCAGGTTCTTGTCCAGTGTCCTCAATCATTGTTGATTGTTTCATTTCTTTCATATGCATTTTGATTAATGACATCAATGACTCTATTAACAAATCCCAACTTCTAGTCTGATAAAGGCAAAAGAAACTATGTCCTTGTCTCCCAGGAGGCAGATGGGTAGGTATAGAGGAGCACAAGCAGCAATATCCAGAAGTACAAATTTTCCTCTTGATTCATGAGACTGTACAGGATGCTGTGCTTCTCTGGGCTGGGCAATGTGGTCCTTACTGTGGAGCCGTAGGGACAGCTTGGATGGTGAATGTCTGAGAGTTTCTGTAACACATTCCTCTGAGAGTTGATCAGAGAATAGGCTACACAAAACAACAGATTCATAGTAAAGTCATTGAGGCAACCCTGACTGCATGCAATGCATCCTTTCTGTGAGAATGCCCAACATCTACTAAGGACAAAAATTTCAGACCTTTCTGTTTAAGTCAGGTTGCTACAGAATTCTCCAGCTGCATTTCATCTTGCAATGCTTTTTATTCTTAATGACACTTTTTTAAATGCCTTAGAACCAGTCTTCTCGGAACATGCGTAGCTGTCACAATAGTGACAGTGATGGATGAAAAAGCAATCCCAGGCCACGAGTGCATGCAGCCTCACATAAATAAGGTCTGCAGTGGATAATTCCATTGAACCAGGATACAACAATGCTACCCTCACGGCATAAAAAAAAGAGCCAAGCAGCTGCAATTCCTCCAGATCGGAATGTGTATTCAATTAAGTTCCAAGAACTCCCTAACTCTTCTGCACACTGGTTGGGCTTCTGGCCTGCTTGCCAGGTGAAGCATTTTGAAGCTAATATCTAAGGCTAATTTCCAAGGTACAGGGTGGACGTCACTTCTGCCATGTCTGAGGTCGAAACTTGCAAGTTAGCCAGTCTGTAGATCAGCATCTCAAAGCATTAACTCCAGAAATTCGGCCTTCTTTGTTACCACTAGACATCTCTCCCTCAGTCATAGTCCAACAAATGCTCCTCATTATTATTTCAGTAAAATTTCTTTCTTTCTATTTTTAATATATTTGGTTGCTATAGGGTTTCACTATGCAACTCGGACTCACAGTGATCCTCCTGTTTTCAGCCTCCCCAGCACTGGGATTAGAGGTGTGCACCACTACATCCTGACTCTTGCTGGCTCAGCCCACCCTGGGGGCAGAGCTGGCACTGCATGTGGTGCCGGGGATCAAACCATGGTCCCTGTGGTTGTCTAAGCTTGCCTAAGCAGGTGCTTTGGTCCACTGAGCTATCTCGCCACCCCCAAAATCTCAATTAAATTTGCTCTGATTAAACAAATCAAAATAGTCCACTGTTCTTTAAGTTCATTGTTTCTTTTTTATTTTCTTTATTTATTTAGATACAGGGTCTCACTATGAAGTTTGGATCGGTAGTGATCCTCTTGTCTCAGTCTGCTCAGCACTAGGATTGCAAGTGTGCGCTGTCATCCTGATTTTGGGGCTGGCACAACATGTGGGGCCAGGGATCAAACTCGGGACTTTGCAGTTGCCAGGCTGGCACTTAGACTGCTGAGCTATCTCCCTAGCCTCTGTTCTTTAAGTTAGATGACTCAACCCTTGCTTTCATCTGTGAGAAACTGGGTTTATACTACACTGACTCTGAATAAAGTGTACAGGTGATCTTTTCTAGCCGTTTCTTTCATTTCACACTTTTGTGAGCTTTGCTGTAAACTCACAACTTTTCCTAAATTTGGTTGGTTCAAATTTACTATAACATTGTTTTTCTTATATAGTCAAAGGGTCAGCAATAGGAAACTAGCAACATTCACTTCTCATTTTATCTTTTCCAGTGGTGCACTCAGCTCTTCTTCTAGAAAGCTGTTTGCTCTCTGTTACTAATGAATTACAGATCTTCTAGGGGGTTTTGATGCAAGACACAGAGTTTTCTTTTCCTGGAGAATGATATTATGGACCAAAATATTCAGGAGCAGTGGGCAAATACATGCAAATGATAAGTGGAAGGGGGTCAGGGGCCTATCACCACTCTCATAAAGCACATCATGACCATTTCCCCAAACACCACTGATCATGATGCTTCTAACAATTACTGTCTTTCTCTTTCTTCTAGCCTTTATGTACATGAAGTTATGAATGACATAGAAATAAGATGTGCAGAATATGTCCATTTTAAGCAATAAAACATTCTAAGAATACTTTAAAATCTTCTTGTGAATTTTCCTGATCTCAGCACATTCTCCACCCAATATGTGAAGTGGGAACTGCAGTAAGGTATCTGTTTATCTTTCCCTACCTTTTAAAAACTGGCCTTATCACATACCTGTATTAGGCTAGTGTCTCGCTGCTGGACACAACAACAGATGCTCACAGTTTGGAAGAGGAAAAGTTTCATTTAGCTCATGGTTTGAAAAGATTCAGTGGCATTTGGCTGCTCCAGAGCTGAAGGGCACGGTATGACCAAGGGGCTTAGCTTCAGGCAGCCTGGGAGCACAGCAGGGCACCAGCACCAGAGAGGAATATGTGAGTGACCTCGGGCGGGGGGGACCCACACTCCCCCAAGCCCCAGCACGCAGTACTCGGGACCTTGCGCGTGCCAGGAGGTGCTTATGCCTCTGAGCTATCTCCCCCCAGCCCTGGGCATTTTTTACTTAGTAATTAAGTTATTATGTCAAGATTAACACTCAACATATCCATGAAGAACACGTTGTTTAGCTTTAATAACTTACAATCTTTATAGAATAGATAATTTTTCTGCAAACTGATATTTGCTCAATGTTGTCCTGAGATTCACGCACTAGACCTGCACAGGTAATGTTATTCATATGGAGTCCTATATAGCTTTGCTATTGCCCAAAATAGAGTTTATTCCCTGGGTAGAAATTTGGGTTCTTCATCAGCATTTTATTATTACAAATGTTGCTTTTGGAAGCTCTGCTGGACTTCTCTGTGTCTGCACATACCAAATAGTTCTTTTTGGATATATGTCTCAAAATGGAATCTCTGCAAATTTATTTGCCTCCCGTTCATGGCAAACTCTGTCCATTGTTGGCATTTTTGCCAAATAGATCAAGGAGAAACACTGTCTGGTGATGTTGTTGTTGTTGTACATTTTTCTGAACTTGGGGGAAGTTGGAGGTCCTGTTCCATGGTCATCACTGCAGTGCCCAGACGTCTTGGGATCTCAGAGGCTGAGGGCTCCCATCTTGTCCTTAATTCTTCAGTTAATTAAGAATTACGTTGCTCTTCCATGTCACTTTGAAGCTCAATAAATTCCTGTGCAATACACTCTTAGGGTTTTAATGAAATTGTAATGGGTCTATAGGCCAACTTGAGGACAGTTACACCTTATTACAATGTCTTCAATCGTTAGGCATAAATCTGCCTTTCTGGGGATGGCTAAATAGCTCAGTGGATTAAAGCTCCTGCAAGCAGGAGTGGAGACCGGGGGTTCGATCCCCGGACCTCCTGTGCCGGCCCCACCCCTGGGGTGCACTGAGATGGTGATTGAGACTGGGTGTGGTGGCGCGCGCCTGTAATCTCAGCTCCTGGGAGGCTGTAAGCAGCTGGATCACTATGAGTACGATCTATGCAGCGAGACCCTGAACACCCTGTACTCTGTCCTAAAACAAAGAAACAAAAAAGCTCCTGCTGGAATCTTCTCTGCTAACTTAAAAATAATGTAAAATTTGTAGTTGTTTCCATAAAGGATTCTAATATTTTTGTGCTAAGTGCTTTGCATTTTATTTTATTCTTCATTGCGTGTAATTGTAAATCCACTATTTTGTGAAATTTCCAAAGAAAGTAATTTTTGATTTTTTTAACTCCAAAAGTTGTTAAATCACTTTCAGAATTCTAATACATCAGCAATAAATTATTTCAAGTTTTCTACATAGATGATGTTAATTATGAATGACGATGGTTTTATTTCTTACCTCCTAATTATTTTAATCCCCTACTTTAGTAGTCAAAACAATAAATTTCTTGTTAAATAAGAGGGCTGATAAGATTGTTCACTATTTCTAATCTAAAATGGAATAATTTAATCCATTCATTTGATGTACTTTTAGGCTTATTTAGAGGTCAGTTCACATGGTCAAAGTTCCTTAATGCAGAAAAAGACAAAAGTAAAATATTAAAATGATGCTCAAACACACAAAAAGATGTTCAAGCAGACTATGAAATATTAAAATATATGACAACTTAACCAGTTATGAAGCCTTTGGAAGCAGGAACTGCCACACATTGCTGGGGAAAATACAGATCTGTGTAGCTTTCTTTGAAGAGGATTCAGAAACAACAATAATGCTATCTATTTATCTATCTATCTATCTATCTATCTATCTACCTATTTGTCATCTATGTCTTTTGAGCCTACTAGTCTCATTGGAATTTACCCTTCAAGATGTACCCCCAAAATGTCTAAAACACATGAGCAGTACAATTTGAAACTGGTGATTATTAATAACCTAAACAACCTAAATATCTATAAATATGAGAATGGATGAATAAATTGTTGTATAACCACAGAGCTCTATAACTTGTTAAAAGAAAATTGAAATGATTCATATGAATGTATATGGATTTATTTTGAGAATATATTGTTAAATACGAAGTAAAACAAAAAAGATCATCCGCTGCATAATAATTTTGTATAAAAAGGAAAAGGTAGTAATTTAAGCGTGTCTCCTCATTCATGAATAAATTCACAGTGAAAAATTCATCAGGGGCTGGCCAAATAGCTCAGCAGATTAAAGCTCCTGCAAGCAGATGCAGGAGCCTGCTGTGCCAGCCCCGCCCCAGGGGCATGCTGAGACTGCAATTGAGACTGGGCATGGTGGCGTGTGCCTGTAATCCCAGCACTTGGGAGGCTATAAACAGGAGAATCACTGTGAGTCTGATCTAGTAGTGAGACCCTAAATACCCGGTAGACCCTTCCTGAAGGATACAAAACAAATTCATCAGCCAAAACTAGTGAGACAGGTTACCTGGAGAGGTGGCAGCGTCTCCGCAGGCTGCTTCTCACCTTCTCTGTAGATGCTGTTAACATTATTGCATCTGGAAAAAAATTCTTTGCACATGTGATTAAGAATTTTGAAGTAGAAAACTTTCCATTATCTGGATAGGCTCTAAGTACAATTATAAGAGAAAAGCAGAGAAACATTTCAAATAGACGCAGAGGACAAGGCTGCATGAAGAGAGACAACACCATGCTTAAAGTGACGTGGCTACAAGCCAGAGAGACCTAAGAGTGTCACAGAGCCTGCATACGCTGCAAGGGGAAGAAGCTGGCTCCAACCAGAGGCCCTGGGTCTGTGGGGGGCAGTCTGCTGACACCTTGACTTCAGATTTCCGCCCTCCAGAGCTGTGAGGAAATAAGTGTCTGTTGTTTAACCCCTGAAGCTTGTGGTCATTTCTTAAGGCAGCCCCTGAAAGCTAACCCAGTTACCTCCAGGAGTGTAAATATACATATAGCATTTTTTTTTAAACCAAGGAAGGTACAGGAGGAATAGCAAATACAACAGGCACAATTAGGGTTGAACCCACCTGCACAGCCATACTGAGGGAATGGGAAAAACAGAGCCAACCGCATGACTTTGAAAGTGTTTGACAACATATTCAAGGCTGAAGACAAAAGTAATGCAAGTATTGTGCCCTCCTTACTAAACTTTGTTTGTTCACAGAGATGAGTTGAGAATTCTAACAATGGATTGAGTAATAATAAAATAAACAAGGAGACATCTTATCAGAGAAAGTATTTTACAAATAACGGAATGAGGATCCCAGAATAAATTCTAAGCTGGGCTTGGAGCCAGTATCATCATTAAAAATGTATGATAATTAACATAAATTTGAATATATATTTATAAATAGATATGACAACTTGTGTGCATGTATCCATTAATATCAGTATATTAATATGTATACTTCCTAGGTCTTTTTGCTGATGAAAGCTTAGAAACAATAATATTCTGGTGGCAGCTGTGGAGATAGCTGGGTGGTCTAAGTGCCTGCCTGGCAAGCACAAGGACCCGGGTTCAATCCCTGGTACCACATGCTGCACCAGCCCCAGAACCCTGGGTGTGTTGGCCAGCCACCGCAACTGGGTGTGGTGGCCAATGCCTGTAATCCCAGTGCTGGGGAGGCTGAGACAAGAGCATCACTATGAGAAGGAGCTGAATAGTGAGAACGTGAAACAAATAAATCCATAAATAAAAGATTTTTTTTTAAATTTAAAAAATAATATTCTGGTGGTGATGAACACATACAATATCCAGATCTTCATTTCTAAATATCATCGTTTTGTAAAAAGTCATAGTGCTCCTTGAGAAATTGTTGACTCTGGGGCTGAATGAGCAAAACAGAAAACAGACTTGGAGCACTTGCTCAGCCTGGAAAATAAGAAAGTACCTAGAAAGTAAAGGGGACATTTCCAAAGGTGATAGCAGCTGGCTTCAAGTGCCTTCCAGTGACCTAATTAGGGCGCTTTGAGCAATAAAAGAAATAATGAGGGAAATGGGCTATAACTCACAAGCAAAACAAATGCAAGTCTAAATAATGGCACAAGTTAATGAATGTATAACCAAAAGGAGAGAAAGGAAAATTTTTTTCTCACACTGGAATTTCAATGACCATACATAGGAAGAATCTTATTTTTTTTAAATTTTATTGAGAAACAAATAGCAATGAGACAGTTTCAAAATCAATTGGTAGGACAGTTTCAATAATTAATACATTGTATATTGTTGTCTTTGTAGTAGTTATTCATAGTACAAGATGCAGACATGATATCCTGTCCAAACACTATTAGTACAAATCTTTCTTCTCATTGAATTAAGAGAAAATAGCTGTATATCTATCCTAAATATTTTGTATATGCAGATACAAAATGGTCCTTCATTTGTATCCCCTTTTTTGTTTAGTTTTGTCAGAGATGGGTAAATTCCATTGCCATTTAAATATTGTAGAATCTTAGCACTAAATCACCATTTTAGCAAATAGAACAATAATTTCTCCTTCAGGTTTCATTGTGGAATTCAAATTAGTGGGCAAATTCAAGTTAATGAGCAAAAGTATGATGAAAACTAAATACATAATCAAGAAATTTTCTCCACAAGGTCCTTATTTTTTAAATAGGTAATTAGTATCTTTACAATGGAAAAACCTGTTTGACACTACTTAACCAGCCGATTAAAGATTATATATACATCACATCTTTCTACTGAGTTGCACAGAAATGGGAAATTGTATTTGTAGTATTCTTGCTAAAATGATAACCTTGAGTTTAATGGTTGGGATTCATAAGACAACCCTAAATTAAAGAACATGCTGCACAATACCTGGCCAGTACCCTTCAAAAGTACCAAACTCATGAAAGGAAAAAGAAACTGAGGTGAGAAATTGTCTCACTATAGAAATACAGAAATATTAACAATTGTTGACATTGCCAGTCATGCAGATAACCCACTACTATTATAGAATACTGGACTATATTGGATTAATTTCCTGAATTCATGCACCTACAATATATGAATGACAATGGAATACCCATCTCTGACAAAAGTAAACAAAAAAGGGGGATATAAGTGAAGGACCATTTTATAGTGAAAAAAATATGTCTGTATATACAAAATAGCATAGACATACAGCTACTTTCTCTTAGTTGAATGAGAAGAAAGTTTTGAACTAATAGTGTTTAGAAAAGATATCATGTCTGCATCTTGTACTATGAATGACTGCTACAAAGACAATAATATGCAATGTATTAATTAATGTAACTGTCCTACTAACCTGTTTTGAAACTCTCTCATTGCTAGTTCTTTCTTGTTAAAATGAATATTTAAAAAAAGAAATTGTCTATAAGACATAAGAGAAGCAAATCAATGACCATGGATTGATTTCTGGTTAAGAAGAAATAAATTTAGTGGGAAAACTGACAAAATTGAAGAAAATTTGGAGCTTACTTAATAAGCACTGGATTGATTGATTGATTGATTGATTGTATTAATTGTAGCATTGTGTTGTAATCTCTGGAATTTTGATGGTTCTCTCTAGTTACCTAAAATCTTATTTATTTATTTATTTATTTATTTATTTATTTATTTATTTATTGGCAGAGCCAGGGATTGAACTCAGGCCCTTGTGCTTGCCAGGGAAGCGCTTCTTCTACTGAGCCATCTCCCTGGCCCCTTACCTAAGCTCTTAATATTTGAATAACCTGAGAAATTGCTTATAGATATTCTCTTTACCATTTTTGCAAGTTTTAGCAAATTGAAACTTGTTTGAAAATGACAAAGATTAAATATTAGTAACACCTAGTTATTCTTTATTTGCCAGTAAAATATTAAAGGGTGAATTTCATTCAATTTTCCTACGTCTAATGTGATAATATTTGGCAGTTCATATGATGAAATGTATCATTTGATTTCTCCAGTGTTAATTTTAATTTGAACTTTGTCATTAAATATTTACCTTTTCAAACACTCCTGGAATGGTTAGGTGTCTTGTGTGGAACTTTTGTGTCCATGTTCATGAGCTTGTCTGTCACATTTCTTTCTTTCACTGTTTCCTCTCTGGTCTCAGTTTCCATTTTGTAATGCCATCATAATATGAGTTGGAAGGGTTTCACTGTTCTTTATGTTCTGACTTTTGTCCAAAGATTGGGATTTATTAAGTATCATTTGCTATTTCATTTTTAACAATTATTTATCCTACTAGACCCTATCTGTTCTGGAAGCAGCGTACTTTTTGATCCTATTGACACTGGACTCGGCCTCTTGAGTTCTCTGGTAAGGAACTGTGGGTGTGTGTGAGACCTGCCCCATCTTGGCAGAAGATGTAATCCAATTCTATACAGTAGGGTCTTTTCTGCCTCCTCACCCTGGATGTTGAGGAAGGTACATGTCTTCTGTTGGAGTCACCAAATTTTTTTTTTACATTTTTTTCATTTTATTTTATTGAGAAACAAATATCAGTGAGACACTTTCCAAGCTGATTAATAGGACATTTTTAATGATTAATACACTGCACATTGTTACCTTCTCAGCGGTCATCCACAGCACAAGAAGCAGCCAGGACATCCCATCCAAACACTACTACTACAAATCCTTCCTCTCACTGAACCAAGCAACAGCAGCTTTACATCTATCCTAAATATTCTGTATATCCAAATACAAAATGGTCCTTCCTCTGTATCCCCCGCTCTAGTTCAGTCCTTTCAGAGATGGGTAGTCTATTGTCATCTAAATATTGGAGTCACCAAATTTGAAGCCATATGTGGAAAATGTACTCCTAAGACACAGCTAGAGAAAAGCTAGAGAATATATGGCCTAAGAAAAATTATATAACAAAGTGAGCAAGAAATGTCTATATGCTAAATAAGCTGCTGCTACTTTAAGATTGTATAAGGGCTGGGGATACAGTTCAGCAGCAAAAGTACCTGCCTGGAAAGCACAAGGTTCTGAGTTTAAATCCTGCTACTAAAAAGATTACAAGGCCATGGCCTAGTCCAATAAGAATCAACTGAAGTTCTGTAGCTTTACTACTTTGCAGAAGCATGGATAAAATGATGTAGTTGTGTTCTTTATTAAACAATTTTAAGAACTGATTAAATTTTCTTTTTTGTGTATTTACTACATGGTCTCACTCTATTGATCGGACTTGTAGTGATCCTCTTGTTTTCAGCCTTGTAAATGCTAGGATTACAGGTGTGCACCACCATGCCCAATCTCAATCTCCCTTTCAGCACACCCAGGGGCGGGGCTGGCATGGCATGCCAAGGATTGAGCCCCAGTTCCTGCACACGCTTTAGTCTGCTGAGCTATCTGTCTGGCCCTAATTTTCTTAGTGATTGTAAGGCTTCAAGTCATCTATCTTTTCCTAAGTCAATTTGATAATAGAGTTCTTAGAAGATCCTCTACATTTTCAAATTTATGGATGTTACTATTTATACTATCTTGCTTTACTCTTTCTAGTGCCAGCAGGATTTAATTCTTATTTTCCATTTCTTCTTATTACAGATTTGAGCCTTAAAACCTTCTCTTTTTTTGCTTATTTTGTAAGGAGAAAAGAGGGATGGATCTCCTTAGAGACTTACAAACATTAATTTTTTTTTCTGAAGAATCATTCTGATTTTATTAAGTGGAATTAGTTTTTGAACAATAATAACAGGGAAATTCCAAGTAACAGTGGCTTAATAAATACAGAGGATTTGTGTTTGCTTGTTTTGACTGAAGTCAGGGTCTGGGTACGCTAGGCAAGAGGTCTGTCCTATAATAATTTAGAAAGGGTTCTGTGGGAAAGCTTAATGGCTTTATTCATGAAAACCTTAAGGATTTGTGCTCTTTCTAGTATGTCATTTCATCTTTGTCCTCCTGGTTGAAAACAGATGAAAAATATGGAAGAAAAGGGGGAAGAGTGTCCAGGTGCAGCAGCTGCAAAACAGACAAGACTCTGCTACAGGAAGTGTCACCAGAGCTGCCACCAAACATGGTAACAAACTTATCATTATTAAGAAAGAATGTCCACAATTACAAAGCAGCTCCCTTTGCAGTCGTGACACTTGGCCACCATATGCCCATCTAATCATATTTTATTATCTTGTATTAAAAGATGAAAGAGAATAGATATGAGGGATAACAACTTCTCCTTGAAGCACTAATTTTTCCTATTATGCATGAATTACTAATTCTGCTATTTTTATTAGGAGTTATGCTTATTTCTCACATTAGCTATAAAAGTACCTAATTAATAAGATTATGGACTGAAACCTCCACAAACTGTGAGCTAAATAAACCTTTTCTTCCTTCATTTTCAGTGTTGGACATTTTGTCCCAGCCACAAGAGAAATGTAACTGAGACAGCCTATATAGTAGTTTTGGGAGTAAGGCCATTTTCATTGTGTTGGTTCTTCCTATTCAAGAGCAAGGGATATCTTTCTATTTTCTAATGTCCTCATCAGTCCCCTAATTTAGGATATGTTAATTTTCACTGTACAGATTTTTACTTCATTTATTAGGCTGATTCATAAGCACTTCATTTTTAGATGTTATTATGAAGCGTGCGGTTTCCCTAATTTATCTCTCAGTGAGTTTGTTGTTTGTACAGGAATGCTATTGAGTTTTGAGTGTTGACTTTGTATCCCATTACACTACTGAATTTGGATGCTAAATCTACACGTTCTTGGTGGAGTTTTTGGGGTCCTCTATGTAGTGATTTTAGGGTTCTGTATATAGAGTAACATTATTTGCAGTCAACTGCAAATAATGATAATTTAACTTCTTCCTTTTGCTATCATTATTTCTTTTATTTTTTCCTCTTGTCTAATTTCTCTGTGTAATGTTTCCAAGACTATACTGAATGGGAGTGATGAAAATGGATATTCTTGTCATGTTACTGATTACAGAGTGAAAGCATTCAATTTTTGACCATTTAATATGATTTTAGCTATTTGTTTGTTATAGATAGCTTTTATAAGACTGAGGTAAGGAGCATCGATTCCAATTTTCTGTAGAATTTTTATAATGAATTGGTGTTGAACTTTGTCAAGGGATATTTTCTGCATTTATCGAGATGACTATGCAATTTTTTCTTTAGTTCTATTAATACGGTGTATTACATGTACTGATTTGTGTATGTTGAACCATTCCTGCATTACTTGCATCAGTCCTACTTGGTCCTGGTGTGCAATCTTCTTGATGTTGGCTGTATTTTGTTTGCTAATATCTTACTGAGGATGTTGTATCAAAATTCTTTTTTTTTTGTATTTAGTACAGGGTCTACAGGATCTCACTATTAGATCGGACTCATAGTGATCCTCCTGTTCACAGTCTCCCGAGTGCTGGGATTACAGACATGCAGCACCATGTCTAGTCTCAAACACTGTTTCAGTGCACCCCGGGGGTAGGACAGCATGGCGGGCACAGGGATCGAACCCCTGGCCCTTGCATCTGCCTAAGCATGCACTTTAATCTGCTGAGCTATTTGGCTGGCCCTGAATCCATGTTCATTAGAGATATTGGCCTGGAGTATTCTTTTCTAGTTGGATTCCTTTCTGATTCTGGAATCAGGTAATATTTTTTTCCAGAAATGACTTGGGAAGTACGGCTTCCCTCTGAGTTTCATTAAAGAGGTTCATCATTAGTTGCACTAGTTCTTTTTTTTTGCCATAATTTTATTGATAAACAAATAGCATTGAGACAATTTCAAATCAAATTGGTGTGGTAGTTTCAATAATTAACACACTGCATACATTCTTCTCAGTGGTTAACTGCTGTACAAGATGTGGACTTGATATCCTATTTACAAACACCATTAGAACAAATCATTCTATTCATTAAGAGAATGTAACTATATAT
>NW_004524637.1:9912176-9921203 GCF_000260255.1 Octodon degus
TGCACCAGCATCTTCAAGATCTGAAACTCTGTCTTCATTTTTACTTAAACGGTTTTGCAAGCTTGTGATTGAGGTTTTAATTTCCTCTATAGCTCTTTGATATATAGATCGCTTCATGTGATCTATTTCTTTCCTGTATTGCTCATTCAAGGAATCTGTCATTTTTCTAATCTCCTCTATTTTTTTTTATCAATGTCTTCTTTAGATGCAGTTATAAATTCTTTTACTGCAGTGTTTTTTTTCAGCTTGAGCTTCCTCCATGTGTTTCTGTAGTTGCTTCTTAATTTCAGATGCTATGAGTTCTGAGAATTCTTTTTTTATTTTAGAAAACGGTTGCGCTCTGAGTTCCTCTATATCTTTCTGCTGTTGCTTATTTACTATCGACACTATTAATTCATGCATTTGAGCCGAGCTAGTTTCCTCCGCACTTGTTCTGGGTGGACACTGGGTTTCCTCCATATATTTCTGCCTTTGATTCTTTAGTGCAGATGTTATTAATTCAGGGATTTCTTTTTTATTTCTAATCTGAGTTCCTCTATACCTTTCTTCAGCTGTTTCTTTATTTCAGAAGCCGTTGATCCATTGCTTTCAGCTGTGTGATTCCCAATTTGTTCTGTGTTAGCGTCCTCTGCACTTTTTACGGCTGGGGTTGGGTTCTGAGGCTGCATTTTGTTCCTTCTGGACATTTTGTGTAGCACTGTCTTCTGACCTTTGTTGTAGAATTTCGTTGTGGTTATAACCTTAGCACGTACTGAAGTTCAGGTGCAGATCTACAAAGTCTGGATTTATCCAGCTGTGCCTGGCTTGGGTCTGGCTGCTATGCTCAGCTCCTTCCTGTTGCTGCCCTTGAGCATGAACCTGTTGTGCCCCTGGGGCAAGATGTTCTGCTCCTGGACTAACTGGATGGTTCTATCCTCTACCCTCTCTGTAGGGATTGTAGCTGCAAGGTTACACCCCAGGCCTGTATGCCAGGCCTGAGCTGAGCCTGGAGGGGACAAGGTGGAGTAGGGGAGAGAGGCAGCTCTCCACGGGCGGGGTGGGTGAGGTGGTGCAGAGTGGTATGGGACGTCCCAAGGGGTTGGAAGACGGTCTCACCCACGCTGTGCCTGGGCTCAGACCAGGAATCGGTCCCACTGCACAGAGTACCCTGAAGCTCTCCCACACACTCAACGGACCTGGGCTAGGACTGGGTCAGTTGCATTAGTTCTTTTTAAATGTCTTGTAAAATTCATCAGAGAATCCATCAGAGACTGTGATTTTCTTTGTTGGAAACTTTTAAGCTACATTTTTCAATTTCATTGGCAGATTCAGATTACTTAGAATTTTTATGTCTTCTTGATTTAGTTTTTTCAAGTCAATTGTATCTAAGAATCAGTCCATTTCTTCTGGTTTTCTACCTTATTAGAATATAGTTTCAGTTATTTTCCTTTATTTCCGGGACAAAATACCTGACACACAAAATGAAGAAAGGAAATGTTTATTTAGCTAACGGTTTGTGGAGGTTTCAGTCCGTACTTAGCTGGCTCCAAGGCACAGTGGCTGTGGAAGAAGACAGCAGTTAATGGTGGTGGAAAATAGCAAGGGAAAAGGAAGGAGTAGCAGCAATAATGGCAAGAGAGAGCGAGTCTGGTTCCTTTATTTTTCATCCAGGCAATCTGCCCCAGGCGGGGTATAGTACCCATAATCCAAGCACTGGATCATGAATTAATCACAGTCTCCTGAAGTCCACCCCATAACTGTATGAGGCATTTGGGGTACAACTATACACCAACCATAACACAGCACCCATGCCCCCTGAAAGATTCATGTATATTCCTTTATGCAAAAGGCATATTAGTTGTCAAAGTCCTAACAGTTTCAGCATTGCTGAAAATTTCAAGTCTCCTCTTCAATCTAAGGAAAATACTTAGCTGTGAGCCTCTGTACAAATGAAAAGAAAGTTAAAAACTTCCAATATTCAATGGCACAAGATAAACATTATCAGGGCCAGTGAGATAGCTCAGTAGACTAAGTGCTTGCTTAGGCAAGCGCAAGGGCCAGGGTTTGATCCCTAGCACTGCATGCCATGCCAACCCCACCCTCAGGTGCTCTGAGCTGGTAATGGAGTCTGTGTGTGTTGGCTCACACCTATAATCCCAGCACTGAGGAGGTAGAAAACAAGAGGATCTCTATGAGTCAGAGCTGCATAGTGGGACTGCACAAAAAAAGATAAACATTACCATTCCAAAAGATATAACTAAGGGGATACACAGTATTGGGGCCAGAGCAAGTCTGAAATCCAGGAGAGCAAACATTAAATCCTTCAGTTCCATTTGGAACATCCAAAGATATATGTGGCAAAAAGTGAGCTCCATGTGGCTCTACCTCTGTGGCTCTGCTGCTGGTTGTAGCTCCCATGGCTTATCTCTGGAGTTGGCTTTGCTTCCTCCTTGCAGCTTTCCTCAGATGATCCACATTCTGGAATTTTCCAACTTTCTGGGGTTTCCACTGTATATTAAACTTCTCACTCACAGGTTCACACACCACCCTCTCAGGGGCATAATGTTTGGCTTCTCAGGCCTTCTAAAATTTGGTGGAAAAAATACATAAATAAAATCTAGGTGGAAGCCTTCTTATTTTCAGAGCTATTTCATTCTTCTTGCACCTAAAACCACTGCCACATGGATGATGCCAAGGTCTGCTGCCAACTGGAGCAGTAGCTGAGTTTTCTTTTCTATTGGTGGTAGGGGGTCAAGTGTCAGGATTGCTGAGAAACTCTGATTCTGAGGAACAAATTCTCTATGCTGCTGCCTTTCTGAAACCTGATGTGGCCACCACTGCTACTGTGGGACATGGTGCTCTGGAGCTTTCTCCTCAAAGCAAAGTCTCTCCTTTTTGCATTTTTGAGGCCACAAAGGGTGAAGCTCTGCTGTTCCACGTGATGCCCTCAGTCCACATTTTCTATTCTCTTGTTCCTTCTCAGCAATGGAGATCTCTTCAGCTCCATTTTTGCATTCCACGGCTTTATTGGAGCTTCCTTTTAATCCAAACTCGTGTTTTAAATAATCCGGGTTCTTTGCTTTTGATTATTAATGTAAATCTGACTAAAAGCCCCCAACAATAGCCATGCCACTGTCTCGATGTTCAAGTGCCTTGAAATTTCTTTTCTAAGACTAATCAGTCTGCCTTGATTAATCTCAGTCTCAGGTAAAGTTTCTGGAAACAAGCAAAATGTACTGAAACTTTCTGCCAAGCCATAACACACATCATCTGGAGTCCAATAATCAGTGAAGTTCTTCTTTTCAGAAGAAACCTCCCCAACCTGGTCTTTACAAGATTTCTATCGACATTCTGGTCTTCTGAGCTCTGACCAGAATATCCCATACAGAACAGCCAAAGCTGTTCCAGCTCTTCTTTTGTGGGCAACATCTCTGAACCCTTCCTATCTCTTTGCATAAGCCATTCCCAAAGGCTCAAAATCCACATCTTCATGTTTAGTCACAGCAACGACCCCATTTCTCAGTACTAAATTCTGTCTCAGTTACTTTTTCCTCATTGCTGGGATGAAATACTCCACACCCAAATCTAAAAAAGGAAAGGCATATTTAGCTCACATTTTGTGGAGGTTTCAGTCCATAATCAGCTGGCTCCAAGGCAGAGTGGCACATGGCAGACGACAGGAGTCCATGGCAGTGGGAAACAGCAAAACAGCAAAGGGAGGGAGGAGTAGCAGCAGCAATGACAACAGAGAGCAAGTCTAACTTCTTTATGTTGCATTTGGCCTATCTGCCCCAGGCTGGGTGTAACACTCACACCCATAATCCCAACAGCATTTACACTCATAATCCCAGCAGCACTCACACACATAATCCCAAAACTGGATCATGAACTAATCACAAACTCTATAAGTCCACCCGATAATTGCATGAGGCTTTGAGAGAACAGCTAGATATCAACTGTAACAGGTTCTCATAGTAGGTAGGTATTGATGATCTGGACTTCTGTAGGGTACATTGAAATTTCCCCATTTTCATTCTTTTTTTATGTATTTAGTATAGGGTCTCACTACACAGATCAGATTCGTAGTGATCCTCCTGTTTTCAGCCTCCCAAGTGACAAGAGATGGAACCCTGTTCCCTGTGTCTGCGCAGCATGACAGGGTTGGAACCCTGTTTCCTATGTCTGCTTAAGCAGGTGCTTTAATCTGCTGAGCTATCTGGCCACCCCAGCCTTTTTCCCATTTTCATTTTTAAATGCATAATTTGTGTGTTTTTTTCTTTCCTCTTTTTGATGAGGTTAGATAATGTTTTATCAATTTTATTTATTCTTTCAAAGAACCAACATTTCTATTCATTGATTCTTTGTATTATTTTCTTAGTCTCAATTGCATTGATTTCTGTTCTTATCAATAATTTCCTTCCTTGAATGGTATTTGCTTTTGATTTATTCTTCTCATAGTAGCAATTTATTACTTCAGAAAATTGAATATCTTTGTAATTTCAAGAATTTTAATATTTATCTTTCTAAACTGTTGCATTTTCTAACTTTTATTCAATGAGGATCTGTTGCATTTTAATTGAGAGTACATAATCAAAGAAATGAAATAGTAAACATGTTCTATAAAATATTAACAACTAACTTATCTAATATAGATCAAAACAACAACCAGGAAGCCAAACAATAAACTTTAGAATTGTGCAAAAAAGACAAAATAGAATTAAAACTGATAAATACTAGAAAATTGTTATCATGAAATAGCATTTAAATAAAATTGTATTCAATTAAAATTCAAATATCTTGCTATATTAACTAGCAAATAGAAATAATACTGTTATTGCCAATTGTAAAAGACATCAGGTCATGAGAATTTGTGTAATGTGTCCCTGCTACTTCCTGACTGCCCCAAACGAGTCCAAACATATTCTGGGGCCAAGCAACTAGACATGGTTCCAGGCTGCATTTATAGGATGGCTCTAATCATAGTCACTCAGTGTTTCTCAGTCACATTGCTAACAGAAATGCTGATTAATGGCTACTTATGTCAACCTCATTAGTGCACTTACTCAGACAGAAAATTAGCAGATTCCATTTACCAGAGTCATTACTAAAGCCTCATCCAACACCTTGATCGATGGCCATCTCCTTCTCCTCCATGAGAGGGGTATGGCATCTCTTAGTTTAGAATTCCGTTTAGTAAAGTATGCTACGTCTTTTGTCATGACTGGCCAGTTTAAACATTTGGTGTTGTAACCTGCAAAGTACCTTAGGAAGTGCAGGTATAAACTGCTGTGAATTTATGAAATGGTGAAGGATGTTCTATTAATATGAATTGAATACCAAATAACTGTTGGGAAAATAAAAAAGCTCATACTGGAAATTATGTTTAAAAATGTACATTTTAACTTTATTTCTTGGAGAATATTAAGAGAACATTAATTTCTGGAGCAAAAATACATTGTTGGGGCCGGAGAGATGGCTCAGTGGAATAAGCGCTTCCCTGGCAAGCTCAAGGACCTGAGTTCAATCCCTGGTTCCGCCAAAAAAAGAAAAATTGTTTAAAAATCCTAATTTTGTATAAAATAGATATGAAATTTTAATCTATTTATCTATTTTAGATTTTATATAAAATAGGCAGTTGATGACAGATAGATTTCTTTGTTTGCTCAGAATTTGTTAGTGAGTGGAGGCTGTGGCACTACTGATAATCCACTCTTTTTCCTCTGCCCTGCTGAAATTACATGTAGAGGGGACAGAGCTGGTATGGGTTAAATAGAATGAACTCTTCTAATTCTCCTTCAGATACACAAACAAAAGTCATATTTTTGTATTGTAGCCAGCATCAGTGGATAAGTAGTGACTGTGTGACTTCCTGAGTGGAGAATTCTGAGGCTCTTTGCTTAGTCAGTGAAAGGGCAATGATTGTTTAGCTGGGTGCGTGACAGAGAGAGAGAGAGAGAGAGAGAGAGAGAGAGAGAGAGCTCACCTTGGATTAGGTACTTTGAATGAGATGATAGTAATCTAGCTGGAGAAAGTAGGACTTGAGGTAAAATTTTGTCTGAATTTCACAACTTTTAGTTATTTTTTCATATTTTATTTAAAAATACTCATAATATTTTAAACATAATTAATTAAATTTGATTCCTTGTATATCTGTCACTGATTTAAGAAACAATAATAAAACACCTAGCATAAAAAGATCTGAATTTTGCCTTATAAATGAGAAAAATACTAACTAAATGGCCATAAAGTAAATAGACATTAAAATTTAGGGTAACTATGTAGAAGGAGGGTTAGCAGATGCATAAGTTTAGATTGACATGATATAGCCAGTCATTACTTACATGACCTTGGACAAACTTTTTTTAGGGAAGGAAATTTTTATTTAGCTCACAGTTGTGAGGATTCATTCCGTCATCACCTGGCTCCAAGGCAAAGTGGCACATGGCAGAGGGCAGCAGTTCTTGGCAGTAGAAAAGAGCAAAACAACAAAAGCACAAGGGAGGAACAGCAGCTGCCCACCTTGCACAAACTTCTGACCTTCTCTGTATGTCTACATTTAAGGTTAATATATCATGGGGTTTGTACAAATCAACTGGCAATAAACCCAATATGTGTGATGTATACAGGTAGATAATTTATGTTATTATACCAATGAATGCAGAATTCATGGAATGCACACAGATCCATTGAGATATCCTATTTCATTATTAGACATAAGTTACTATATTAGTTGTGCATATATATATATATATCTGTTGCATTGTATACACTGTTTATTCTTCATAATCTATGATAGTAATATAAATGGATGAAGAGGATGGATGACATCCAAGTACCATAGCACTTTTACCAAGAAAATTGATGACTAATCACCACTGACAATCTCACAAGACAGCTAGTGGGGAAGAGTTTTTCCACAGAGTGTTGCAAATTACAGAGAAGAATCAAGAGGAGTATATGTATCCTGGCTTTGGTTCCCATCTTCCTGGGAGATAAAGGCTGTGTTCAGCAACGAGATGATTAACACAAACTGGTAAGGAAAAGAGTAAACTAAGATTGGGCCTCTGGCAAAGAGAACTCGCTGGTCAGAAGTGTCAGATGGGAAAGAAGGCAGGGACCGGAAGGCCCTTCTTAAACCCTGGGGAAGCTTGGCCTGCCTTGGAAGAAGACATCATAGGTTTAGATTCCAACTTTGATAACACCTAACTGTGAACCTTTAGAAAATTTCATGTCTGTCTTACACATACATTTTCTGGCATAAAACCGGAAACTATCAACAAACATTACGGTAGCTTGATGGATTAAATAAAATAAGCTCAGTCCTTAGAACAGTGCTTAGAACATAGTACTACAAGCAAAAGTATCAACTATTACAATTAATAATATAATTGTTATAACGCTTCTGTATTAACCATTCAGGCTTGGGGTCACAGGCCTATAACCCAGCACTCTGGAAAGCAGAGGAAGGAGGATCACAGCTGGAGGAGTTTAACAAGACCCTGCCACATTAAAAAGAAAAGAAAAAGCTAGTTGTGCACTGGAGCTCAGTGAAAAGTTCCAAGGTTCAAATTCTAGTCCTATAGTAATAACTGTAGAAAAATGAATACTATTGCATCAATACAAGTACCCTGCTTGGCTGGGTGTGGTGGCGCCTGCCTATAATGCCAGCACTCAGCAGGCTGAGGCAGGAGGATCGTGAGTTTGAGATGAGCCCGGGCTACAAAGTGAGCTCCAGGCCAGTCTGAACTGCATAGGGAGACCCTGTCTCAAAAATACAAACAAACAATAGCGTCATGCTTCTTCAGATGGAAGCACTATAGAAGCAACATGATGCTGCAGAGCTGGGATGTGCTTCAGAGACCTCATGTGCTCACAGTGGGGCTCTTGGAAGGCAGGTGACACAGGCCCGCAGCTCGCCGTGCCATCTGGAAGTGCGTATCTCCTCCCTCCTCCCTCTGCTTCCTGGCCACCATGAGGGGAGCACTTTGCTTCCGCCAGTCCCTTCCACGGTGCCATTTCTACCTTGGTGCCTTCAGCTCATGGACTGAAAATGGGGTCTGGGAGAAATCTCTTCTCTTTAAAGTTGTGAGGGTAGGGACTGCACCTCAGCAACAAAGAAAGTGATGAACGGGCAACAGAGATTGTTCTTTAGGCAGAAATCTAACCCTCTTCCACCCATGAATTCCAGTCACTGATTAAAATCAAGCTACCTGATGGATGTCTCCAGCTGTAAGCAATAGCTTCTGCTAGCTTAATTAACTGAACTACAGCTTAATTCATGAAGGCATTTAATTATCTTTTATATAACAAATATGGCTGGAGGTTAGCAGTTACAGACTGTTTGTAAGAGTACAGCCATCTCACCAAAGGCCGTGGCTCTGATGACCCCTCTCCTCTCCATCCTCAGCCTGCTGTCTTTTGTCCCCATGGTCACAAGATGGCTACTGCAGCCACAAACGTCTCATCTCCAAGGGGGGAATGGGATTTTTGCCGCTGAGAGAAAATACATTGTCATTATCTAGAAAATTAGATTTCTGTCATAAGAGGAAGGAAAAATGGCTGCCAGGCAGGGAGCTAACAATCATGAACACTCTTCACGATTTGAAAATGTTCTGAGTTGCATTTTTGAAGGCAAATCAACTAGCTACCTGTAGGAAGTTGAAAATGTATGTAATATTCAGATCCTGAGATCATAAGGGATGTGGATGAAGAAAGAAGAGCTATCAGAGCTTTGGGCAACTTTTCACAGTGAATTTTAAGTGTAATTGTGTGCATAAAACATAAATTTATTTTCAGAAATGCAAATGAAGCACCTGGATAACTGAAAATAATGTATCCGGGTTTCTTATATTGTCACTCCCAATCATAGGCATTATTGGAGTTATCAAGAGGTTTTCCATGCTATTTAAACCCAGATACTTTGCTCGCCTTCCCGTACGTCCTTCAAAAAACAGGAAAACTCCAAGAACAGTTGACTCCACTGTGTGTGTGCTTTGTCACTCCTGTTCTCTCTCTCTCTCTCTCTCTCTCTCTCTCTCTCTCTCTCTC
>NW_004524637.1:9921303-9924593 GCF_000260255.1 Octodon degus
CTCTCTCTCTCTCTCTCTCTCTCTGGCTCTAGCTCTAGCTCTCTCCCATACTGGGGATTGAACTCAGGACCTTGTGTTTGCCAGGCAGGCACTTATGCTGCTGAGCTATATCCCTGGCCCCTCCTCCTGTTCTCTCTTGAATGCTCACTACAGAGAAAGCTCTTTGCTCCCTTTCTACTCCACCAAGTCTCTGTTAAGGTCACTGCCTCCACCCCAGCCACTAGGAACACAGAGGCCACGCAGCCTTACACAGACACCACACCCACCCAGAGACTCTTTGTCCTAACACGCTATGTGCTGCTGTTCCCACCATCCTTCCTCTGCTCAGTCCTCTGGATGGCCTCACCCATGAATGCTTAAGAGCCATCCCAGGGTCCTGGGCAAATCATTCCTTCAGACCACTTGTGATCTTTAACTGCACACACCCAGAGATGGGGCGTCCATGCCTATTGCTTGAAATACCATCTCCCACATCAAGCACTCCCCCAAACAAATCTATACTACAGACCTTTGGCATGAACTCATGAGTCCCATCTGCCCAACATGTAAGTCAAAGTTAGCTGCCCCAAACTCTACAGTTGACCACTCCCACCCCACAACCAAGCTTTCTCTTTACACCGGTGCTCCCTATAGCGATACGTTTTCTCCCAGTTGCTGAAGCCCTGAACTTCCATATCATCCTTCACTTCTTCCTCTTCTTCCCTATTGCCTTTGCCCAGTAACTAGCAACTCTCATACACCCAGCATGTAAGACACAGCCTGACTATGACCACCTCCTTTTCTCCCTCTTACCACCCCTGCAAACCATCAGTTCCTCACCTTTCTCTGATTATTATAATGTTACTCCCCACTTCCACACCTCCTCCTAAAGTATGTCTCCCATGTAAGAATGAAGTAGTCTTTTATAGTTAAATCAGATCATGCCACTCTCTGCCTCCAGCTTTCCAGCAGCTTCTGGTGATCCTTCAGATCCTAGCTTCCACCACCTCTCTCACCCCCTGGGACATGACTCTCCCTGTCCTCATCTCCTACCCACCCTTGTCCTGTTCACCACATCCCCATTGCTCTGCCTCCCTTGCCCTTCCAGAACATTCTAAGCATGTCCTTGTTACTCTGGTTGATATCCTCTTCTCCCAGACAATACAAGGTCATCTCTCCTTTCCTTCATGTTTCTCTTCAAATATCTCACATCAGAGAGGTCTTCCCTCAGTACCTGTCTGAATACTGCCCCTCAGACTTGGTCTTCTTTATTTAGTTTGCCTGATTATTGTCTGCGTCCTCCCACTGTACTATTCACAGCACCTAGTCTGGAGTGTCTGCTATGTTTACTGCCTGTCTTGGTTACTTTTTTCTCATTTCTGAGACAAAATATATGATAATCAAAGTTAAAGGAGAAAATTTTTTATTTAGTACACAGTTTGTAGGGGGTTTTGTCCTTAATCAGCTGGTTCCAAGGTAGGATAGATGGCAGAGGGACAGCTGACTATAGTGACAGAAGACAGCAAAAACAAGATCAAAAGGTGAAGAGTAGTCTCTTTTCTTCCCTTCCTCTGGATGCAGGACACCCCCCCTTAGGGCAGGTGTAGCACTCACACCAACAATCCCAGCAATAGACAGTGAACCAAACACAAAAATTCAGCTTCCTGTGAAAAGCCCACAGCCTTGACTACGTGAGGCTTTAGGGGACACCCAGACCCAAGCTCTTGGCTATACTAAACATGAAACAGTGCCTGGCTCCCAGTACATGTCAGTCCACAGGGGTTTGGATGAGGGAATCCATGAATGCCTACTTGTTGATGAGCCACTTTATGTGTTTTCAGTTCTATATAAACATTGAAGAATGTCTGAAACTGTTCTATTATAAGTTAACATTTTTGATATGTTCTTTTCTTTCAAGCAGATAATGAGAACTATTTTATTATATAAACCCATTCATGTATAAAAGTTACCTTGTAAGAAAAAGGAGGCCATCTTGTACAGCAATTAACCACTAAGAAGAATATATGCAGTGTATTATTTGTTGAAACTGTACTTTCGATTTGATTTGAAACTGTCTCATTGCTATATGTTTATCAATAAAACTTTGAAAAGAAAAAAAAAAAAAAGTAAAAGGAGGCCAGCCAAACAGCTCAGTGGATTAAAGCACTTGCAAGCAAGTGCAATGGCTGGGGATTCAATCCCTGGCCTGCAGTGTTGGCCCTGCCCCGGGGGCATGCTGAGGTGGCAGTCACACCTGTAATCCCAGCTCTTGGGAGGCTGTAATCAGGCGGATCACTTCGAGTCCAATCTAGTAGTGAGACCCTGAACACCCTGTAAGACCCTTTCTTAAAATAAAAAAAAAAAAAAAAAAAAACCCTTCTAAATCTAATACTTCTTTGTGTTGTATGTTTCTGTTTTACAAACATCAAGTTTCAGTCATTAATGTAGTCTACAAACTGAACTGTTAACATATTTTGTGTATAATATATTATCATGAAACCACAGTTCTTTGCATTAGATTAACTTTGCAATTTTGGAACTATTTTCCTATAATTTAATACTTTAACAATACAACTAAAAATCATCCCAAGATCAAATGCTGTGGTTTTTCTGAATATACCAATTAACACCTTGAAAATGCAAGACATTTTATATTTCTGTTAGGGTTGACACTATTATATAATTTGTTCCTTTCTGTGTGAAATATTTTGATGAACTTGTTTTAGCACATTCTCATTAAAATTATAACCTGTGTACAAATGTTAATAGTTTTGAAACATGTACATATAAACAAACATAGTAACATATAAAGATATTCATTAAGGGATCTCTAGAAAATAATAAAAGACAATTGCAGACAGAGTTCTTTCAATTTTCCAGCTATTATGGAAGAGAACGTTCAGAGTTAGCTTGGAGTGTTTTCTTAATATTCCTTCTATTTGATGTTCATTTTCTTGCTTATCTCTTCTTTCCAATGAAAAGATTCCCTTTGCTTATAACTGAATGAATTTAAATAATTCTACACAATGTCTACATTTCTACTTAAGTGATACAGTATTCATATGTTGTGTTTCTTTCTCTTTCCTTGTCTACTCTATTTTATTTTTCTTTAACCAAACAACTTTCTTTCTTTCTTTCTTTCTTTCTTTCTTTCTTTCTTTCTTTCTTTCTTTCTTTCTTTCTTTCTTTCTTTTTCTTTCTTTCTTTCTTTCTTTCTTTCTTTCTTTCTTTTTCTTTCTTTCTTTCTTTTTTCTTTCTTTCTTTCTTTCTTCTTTCTTTCTTTCTTTCTTTCTTTCTTTCTTCTTTCTTTC
>NW_004524637.1:9925413-9937710 GCF_000260255.1 Octodon degus
CCTGAGATCCTGTACCTCAGATTGTAGATCCTTTGTCAGTGTCAGCCATGTGGATGAGTCACGGCCATTGCTTGGCCAATGTGCTCTCTGTGAAAGCTTGAGAGAATGTTTTCTCTCCATGTGACTCTCCTTAGGCACACTCTACATCATTGATCATGTTGGTTGTTTTTTCTCATGTCTCATTATTGTTTAGAAGTAATATTATAAGGGTGACATTTCACTTTCTGACCTTTGCCAATTTTCTTATTTTGTCTTAAGGGGATTTCATATAATCAAACTTAAACTATCATCCATATGGCACACAACCTCAACTTGGGTCTCAATATGTTTTCCTCTTGTTGAACAATGAGAGAACAATCTTAAATTCAATATCACCTACGGCTGGCAACATAGCTCAGCAGACTAAGCACCTGCTTAGGCAAGCTCAAGGGCTGGGATTTGATACTTAGCACCACATACCATCCTCTTCCCAGCCCCAGGTTGAGCCAGCCACTGAGATCAGGCATGGTGGTGCATGCCTGTAATCACAGTGCTGGGGAGGCTGAGACAGGAGGATCACTACAAGACTGAGCTGCATAGTGAGACCCTGTACCAAATACATAAGAAAAATATTTCAGTAGCACTGAAAAAAGTTAAGGACATTATTTTTCCCTTTACATCTTCTCTACTTTCAGTTTTCCAATCTGCATTGATCATTACCTTGTTGCATAATTCTTTAATTTATAAATCTAGTATACTTTCACCTTTGTTTTAAACATTATCAGAGTATAAATGGTTATGAAAATCTACTCATAAATAATAAAATATTCTTTCAAATTGATCAGGTTTAATTCAAAGTTAAGCCTAAATTGTTGGGCTCAAGTGAAAGCATAAAATTATTTTGAAGCCCATAACTGAAAATAAAGCATTCAATTACAAGGGAAATACAATTTAAATTACTACCTTATCAAGGTACATTAGGAAAAATAAAAGTTTCAAATATCAGGGAATATTTTTCCTTAGCTCTCATCTGTTGCTGTGGTCTATTAGATCTAGAATAGCCCCACCCCAATTCCCTTGTGCTAGGAAGGTGATCAGATCTTAGGGTGCTACACACATGAGCACACTTGTCCACTATGGAGGTCTGCGGCTGAATGTGCTCTCAGGAGTTAGAGCCCCACTAGAGAAGTACATCTCTGGGGCATGAAGTGGAGCCATGCATCTCCCTCCCTGGTCCTTCCTCCCTCCTTCCCTCTGTCTTGCTGTCTGTCTGTCTCTGTCTCTGTCTCTGTCTCTGTCTCTGTCTCTGTCTCTGAGTCTCTCTCTCTCTCTCTCTCTCTCTCTCCCCTTCTGACTGCCATGATATGGGCAGTTCTCCATCTCCACACCCCTTTACCACATGAAGCCAACTGAACCTAGACTGAATTCTCTGAAATGATTAACCCAATCAAACCTCTCCTCCTATAAGTTACAGATATTGAATATTCTATCTCACTGATGTTAAAATGACTACTATATCTGTATTTTCCTTTCATCTTATTTACTAAAACAGTTTTACATAAACATTTTGCTTTGAAACTGTGCTTGCAGTGCCTGATGCTTATATGCCTTGTGTGGAGATGACCCATGTATATAATACAGCTCTATCCTCTTGGATCCACCTTCCAATTCCCTCCCTAACCTCTTCCTTCATCTGTGTATCCCCATCATTTTAAAGCTTGTCCACCAATCCTTCTCAGTTCCATGGTGTTTGGAATCTGCAGCCCTTATTTATCGCCCTAAAAGTATTCAACTTTGTAATAGCAAGGGAAGGTCACGGCCATCATTCCTGATGCGCATGTGGACACCTAGGGCGATTTTCCGGGTTATGCCGCATAGCTCAAAGGGCTTCTAGAACCAGCACACACATGTGTCAATCCTTGGGCAAGCGCTAGCATTGCATTATTTTAGACACAGTTCTAGAGTGGGCCATCTGTAAAACTTTAGCCCAAAGACCTTGTCTTAGTCACTCAGGGAACACGATCTCTAAACTCATCGAAATAAATAGTTTTTACTAAATTTATTGGTACAATGTAAACATGCATAATGATCATATACATCATAGGACATTTATAAATGTATGTGTTATATTTTGATTTCTCTTTGTTCCCAGTGCCACCCTCCACGCAACCCCCTTTCCCCTCCCTATTTACAAAGCATTTCTATCTTTTGGAAAGAATGAAAAACATCATGCTATAGTTATGTATGTACACCCTTGTTCATAGCAGCATAGTGAGTAATAGTTAAATCTTGGAAACATTCCAAGTGTCCATCAACCAAGGAATGGATAAAGAATAATATTTTTTATATACAATGGAGTGTTATGCAGGCATAAAACGGTTAAACATGAGACATACCTAGGGAAATGGGTGCATCTATTTTATACCACTTTTTCCTTTTTCCTTTCCTTGTTCTCTCCTCTTCTCTCTCTCTACTTTCTCCTTCTTTTTCACAATATCTATTGTACATTTTTAATATTGTTTACACTTTCAGTTTCTCACACCAGGGACACAATGGAATATTTATAAATATGTGTGTTTAACTTATTTCACTTAAGAGTATGATCTCAGGAGAATCCATTTACCTAGGTGTGTCTCAGGTTTAACCACTTTATGCCTGCATAACACTCCACTGTATAAAAAAATATTATTTTTTATCCATTTCTTGGTTGATGGACATTTGGAATATTTCCAAGATTTAACTATTACTCACTATGCTATTATAAACTACGGTGTACATACATAACTATAGTATAATGCTTTTGATTCTTTCCAAAAGATACCAATGAGAGGAATAGCTAGGTGAAATGGGACCTCCAGGCCTAGTTTTTCCGGGGTCTCCACACTGTTTCCACAGTGGTTGCAGCAGTCTACACTTCTACCTACAATAGACTAGGATTCCTTTTTCCCCACAGTGCCTGCAGCATTTGTTATTGGTTTATTTGTTGATGGTAGCTATTCTTTCTGGAGATTCAATCTCTGTTTTAATTTGCATTTCTCAAATGACCAATGACAGTGAATATTCTTTCATCTATTTATTTGTCCTTTACATGTCTTCATCTGAGGAGTATATGTTCATCTCGATGCCCATTTTTGAATTAGGCCTTGGATTTGGTGGGGGGTCTGATTTTTTAAAAATTCTTTCTGTGTTTTAGTTACTAGTCCTTTTTTTGAGGGACAGTTGGCTATAATTTCAATAGAAAGGATGCACTGTTGATTTCTGCAAGAAATTTCGAGAACATCAAATGCCACTAATGCTGAAACCCTTTAAGGAACTAGAAAGGGAAGCAGTACTCCTGAAATCATTCCTGGAAGAAGTATTACCCTGATATGAAAATCAGAGAGGGATCCAACCAAATGAAAACAATTATATGCCAACCTCCCCAATGAACATAGATGCAAAAATCTACACTATGATACTGGCAAACAAAAAGACAGCACATCATCAAGAAGATTATCCACTGTCTGTAGGCAGAAACTTCACGAACAACACCCAGATTTCATGGGTGGTGCTACCAAGACTCAACAAACGGGATCTCACCCTATTAAGTGGGGTCCAAAAGATATTTTGAATTGGGAAGAAACTGTTCAAAAGAAAGGAGAAATTGACGAGTGAAATACACACACACACACACACACACACACACACACACACACGATTCCTGACAGTTTTATAGCTCATGGATAAGGAAGAACCAACTTTGTGAAAATAGCCATACTTCCAATATTGTTACACAGACTTAAAGCCATGCCAATCAATGCCAATCAAAAACCATTATCATACTTTGCAGAAAAAGAGAAAATATTCCTAAAATTCATTTAAAACTAAGGATGTTCTAGAATAGCAAAACAAGTCTTGGCAACAAAGGTAAGGCAGAAGAAATCACCAACCTTGACTTGAAATTATACTACAGAGCTATTATGTTTAGAAAAAAAAAGACAAATGTATGGTACTGGCAAAAGAAAACAAATCTGAGGATCAGTGTAGCAGATCAGAGGATGTAGATACAACTCCAACCACATCCAGCCACCTTGTCCTTGTCAAAGGGCCCAAACATGCTCACTAGGAGAAAGATAACCTCTTGAATAAATAGTGCTGGAAAACCTGGCTTCCTGCACTTCAAAGACTAAAATTAGACTCATGTCTCTATCACCATGCAAGAAACTAAAATTGAAGTGATTTGAACATGTACATGTTAATAAAGAAACACTAAATCTGCTGAAAAAGAGAATAGGCAGAACTCCTGAGGACACAGGCGCAGGCAAAGGTTTACGAGCAAAACCCTGAGCGCATGGGAAATAATCAAACCCATCGACAACTGGGTGCTCGTCCTACTAAAATGTTTGCATAGAAAATGATGCATGTACCCCTTTTCCCTTCCCCCCATAGACTTGCTTTGTGGGAATGTGATGTTTTCTCACATCAGGCACTGAGTCGTCTTAATTTTTTATATTTCTAGAGAGAAATGTGTATGTTGGGGACAGTTTATTGATCCCTAAGGTTGGAGTACAGTTCTTACTTTACTTAGCTAGCCAGGCTAGATGGTTTTAATCTAGCATAGAGTGAAAAATATACACTAAAGTACACTCAGTTTTCCATTTGCCTTCCTTGTCTTCAGTTTTTTCATCTAATACATTGAAGGAGAGGGACTCACTGACAATAATATATTAGTAAAACCTATATGAATTGAGTATTTACTGTAGGATAAGCACAATGCTACTTTTTTATATATATCATTGCATTTAATATCTGGAACAATCTCTTCACCAGGGAACTTTTCCTTCTTCGGCTTTACAAAAATGAAACTGAGTCTCAGAGAATTATGAATTATGAAAACTTCTTAAGGTGACACACCCGATGAAGGACAGAGTAGAGTGGGACTGTGGCTTGGGCTATTGAATCCCAGAGTCTGTATTCACAAGTTTAGGGATGCTTCTCGCAGCTGTGACACTGCCATGATTCCTAGAGTCCCTCCAGCAAGGATGTTTCAGCATTTGGTTGTTTAATTAGTATGGGATCAATATTTGTTTTAGTTAAAGAACTAGGCAGGGAACCAATAATTGTAAAGTCATTGGAAGTTTATAAATTGATATTGTGTGTTGCTAAATTAAAAAATCTTATCATCCAGGAGAATTTTGTTAACACAATTTCAATTAAAGCAAAAATCACACAGTTCTAATAATTCAGCAAGAAAAACCTATACTCTCTACAGCTTCTTTCTCAAGTAGAACATTTACATTTGAAACAGCATTTCAATTATAGATGTTTGTAATGCATGCAACTGGGAGTTCTAGACCTGTGCCCACAAATATTTAAAAATCTTTATTATTTTCAATAAAAGAATATTAATATTATGTTAAACACCTTAATCTTAAAGCTATCACAAATCAGTAAGCTATATAAAATATTTTTCCATTGCTGTACATAATTGAAAGAAAATTTTGTTTTCTAAAGTATTTAAGATTGTTATTTTTCCTTCTCAAATGACTATAAGAAAAATAACAACCAAAATTAATACCTCTTATTTTTTGTTCCTAAACAACAAAAAGTGAAACTTAGGGAGTTGGGAGGGTTTCACAAATTCTAGCCTTACATTGAATGTCGTTTTCTTGTTCTGAATGGAATGTTTATTTTCATACACTTTGATTTATATGCTATTAAGACTATTCTATTAAGCAAAAGGAAATATGTTTGAGAAAATTGATCTATCTAGGTAGAGCTCATGATTTTAAAATAAATTTGACTATATATTGTCAAATTAAGTATTATCTGTGTCAGGGCCAGCCAAAAACTCAGTGGACTAAAGCACCTACTTAGGCCGACGCAGAAGCCAGGGTTCAACCCCTTGCATGCCGTGCTGGCTCCATCCCCAGTGTGCACTGAGATGGCAATTGAGACTGGGTATGGTGGTGCATGCCTGTAATCCTAGCTCTTGGGAGGCTAAACACAGGAGAATCAGTATGAATCTGATCTCCATAGTGAGACACTGAAGACCTTGTACTAAAATATAAATAAATAAATAAATAAATAAGTGTGTGTGTGTGTGTGAATAAATATTAGAATTTGAATTTAGATTTCTTAACAAACATATGAAAGAGCAAAGAATTTTAACTTATGCTAAGAACTGAAAGTTTCAATTTATAGACCAAAGAAGAATAAAATAGTAAGATATTGACCAAAGTTACCAGTCAATATTGAAGATTTAAATTTATTTTTATTCACCTTGTCTTTTGAAGAACTTCTTGTCTGTATTGGTGCATACAGACAATCTTCAGTAGTAAAGAGGATATGATTTGTCCTACAAAATAGGAATTGTTCTTTTTCATTTTTTTCTGGGTACCCAGGGTCAAACTTGGGACCTTGCACCTACCAGGCAGGCACTTATGCCACTGAGCTATATCCCTGGCTCTAGGAATTGTTCTTAATGGATACACCCATACCATACCCTTTGAACCTTTGCAAATCACTCTAAACATCAGCAGGCTAGCTAATGCTTATAGCAATTGTTTCTGAAGTCTAAGAGGTCCTTGAACTGTGTCTTTCGAAATGTCTGGATTGGTTAGGATAGATATATAGCTACATTATCTTAATTCAAGGAATAGAGGGATTTGTTCTAATAGTGTTTGTAAATAGGATGCCATTTCTGCATCTTGTACAACAAACAACCACTAGGAAGGCAGTATGCAATGTGTTAATTATTGGAACCGTTCTACCAATTTGATTTGAAACTGTCTCATTGCTGTTTATTTCTCAATAAAATTATGGGAAAAAAGAAAACATGCAACTTTTTAAAAAACAAAATGAAACAAACAAAAAGAAATATCTGGATTTCCACAGCTTCTTATTATGACCAAATGCACTGCATTAGGTCTTTAGGTCATTGTTCACCATGAATGTAGCCCTGGCTCTTAATTCCATCTGATTTCTGCCAGAAAAAGGCCTATGGTACACACAGCCTCTGTGATCACTACTCTTTGCTCACTAGGTATGGCTCTAGTAAAGGTCCTTCTCTTCCCCTTGGGCACTGTAGTATTTTTTTTTGTCCTTATCACAACCCAAAGGTTCTGTAAATGCACAAAGAAGCTTCCCCATGTGTCCTGGAGACTTGGACCTGCACTGAATTATTGGAGAACACGCTGATGCTGAACAGATCCCACAAGGAGGTGTGCACAGCTGAGGTCGGGGGGAAGGCCGGTGGCTCTCTGAGGCTCGTGGCGGTCACAATGAAAGCATGGGGTCTGGAAGGCGCCATTGTGAGCCGTGGACCTCGAGAAAGCAGCTGGGGAAGTGCTGCTGTGGCTGCCATGTCTAGAAATTGTGATTTCTAGATTCTTCAGGAAAATAAATATGAAAAAACGGAGGCAGCAGCTCTATGAAATGATGGGTATGTCAACTTGCTTTACTGTATTAGGCATTTTACTACATATAGCTATTCCAGGGTATCACATTATATTGCTCAAGCATGAACAATAAAGCATATTTTTGTTTCATTTTTAAATTTTTTATTATAAATTTTTAATTTTGAAGAGTAAACACAAAAGCAAAAAAAAAAAAAAAACAAACACAGAAACAGGGTAACATACAACAATATAGATGTTACAGATTTTCAAAACAAGAATAGCTAATTAATAATGATTGATATATTATCTTTTTATCATCAAATCTGTTGCTCAGATTAATAGATATAGTTATGCAAGATTGGACATATGATTGAATGTTACCGCATGCTTTCAAGAAATCCTAAATTTGTGTTCTGGTCTCTCTTTTTCTTTTATTAAATGAAAGTTAAAACAATATTGAGATACCATCTCACCCCAGAAAAAAATAGCTATCATAAAGAAGCCAACAACAAATGCTGGAGAGGCTTCAGGGAAAAAGGAAATCCTTCTCCACTGCTGGTGGAAATGTAAACTGGTATCGCCATTACAGAAATCAGTGTGGAGACTTAAAAAAATGAGGACTGGAAATCCCATTCAGTACAGCTATACCCCTTCTGGGAATTTTCTCAAAGAACTGAAAATATCATACCACAGTGATATATGTGCCCCCATGTTTATAGCAGCAAAATTTGTCATAGTCACATCTTGGAAACAACCAAAATGCACATCATCCAAGGAATGGATGAAAAAGATGTGGTATTTTCATGAAATGGAGTATTACCCAGCTGTAAAGAAAAACTTGAAGCCTTCGAATTTAAGTGGATGCATCTTGAGGCTGTACTCATAAGTGAAATCAACCAGACCCACATATGTAAATAAAGTCTATTTTTAAGAAGACAGAAGAAAAATACTAGTGGAAAGCAAGACACCCAGGCTGCAGGAATATCAGAAGACAAAACTGGAGACAGACATCTTAAAAACAAGAACTTCAAACATTTATAGCTGGTTAAAGAAAGAATTAGTAATTAACATAAAGGCTTCATTTGGCTTTTGCTAAACAACTTCATAGCCTTCTATCATTTATAATAGAAAGTACATATGGAATCTAAATTAGAAGGTGATTCCACATATGAGTAAAGGTGAATTTTACCTTTGAAATATTATGCTTCTTAGTCTAATCAAAGGCTGAATAAAATCTTCTTTTGAAAGGAAACCTAGTAATATTCTTTTTTTTTTCTTCACAAAATGGAGTTCATTTCTTCAGTCTTGAGTCATTAAAACAGACTGAATTGCATCTACTTGCTTCTCTTGACCTTACTCTTTGAATAAGACTTTATAAGCTCTTACAATAAATTTCTCTTGAGAGTTTGTTGTCAGTTGTAATTTCCAAGAACTAAGTTTAAAAAAGAGAATAACTTTGAGAGAATCAAAACCAGAAAGTGGAGAAAGCCCTAGTTTCTCTTCTCCAGGATGCTATTGTCCACTGAAATTATACTGAGTGAGAAGCAGAAATTAAGCCCAAGTCCCGAGTTTGTGGCTTCCCAATTGCCTGACTCCAAATCTCTGCAGCTTTCTGAACCTCAGCGTTCTTATCTGCAGAAGGAAGATAACAGTGTTTACCAAATCCAAACCTCAGTAGCATGTGATCAGTTGATAAGCACCTAACATGTTCACATTGATAAGTAATAAAATAAATAGAGTTTTAAAGTCTATTAAATTAGCAATGATCTCTCCAAATCCTCAGTGGTGATGAAAGCCGAGACAGGCAAGTTCATACTCTGCTTGCAATAAAATGTCACCCATTTCCAGGAACACTGAAAATGCTTAGGAACTTTTTGATTCAGCAAGGTTCTTTCTAGGAACCTAGCCAAGAGAAATCTTTTTTCTTTTCTTTGAGGGGGAAGACTTCTTTATTCACAAAAATTCTTTTGAGACTTTTTTTTTTTTTTTTTTTTTTTTTTTTTTTTTTTTTTTTTTTGTGGAACCAGGGATTGAACTCAGACCCTTGTGCTTGCCAGGGAAGTACTTATTCCACTGAGCCATCTCCCAGGCCCAAAAATGCTTTTGAAAATTATTCATAAAACTGAAAAGTTGGTCTCTTCCTAAATATGTGGAGAAAATAATAAATATAACTTAGCTTAAGCGACACACAGCAGAGTAACCCCGAATACAGCTCTCCGCATGTGTGCCTGTCCCTGGCCTCACCAGCTGCTGTACAGGAAGTGTGCTGATTTTTCAATGCACATTCCAGTGCTCAATCTCCACAGAGACTAACATTTGTCTGAAGTTCTTCCTGCTCACAGTCACATGAATGTCTCATGAATGGCGGCCTCACCTGCAGCACACCTGTGTCCCAGAGGAGCAAGTCCAGCTTCCAATGCTCCCCAGTACAACTGAGAAGAGAAGGGCTGTCATAGTTTGGAGTTTGTAAGGGGAACAATTTAATACAGGAAGGATAGTTAACATGATTTTTTCTAAGAGTCTAACCCAAAGACTCATGTACACTTGAGGGCACAAGATCTGTCCACACACTAAAGACCAAAGCATCCAGTTGAGGGCCTGGATCCCACAGTAATGTTCTGCGTGAGTCCAGCCGAAGGCCTAGCTCGTAACAATGCCTAACACAAGTCCAACTGGAGGCTTAGAGCCCACACCAGTGTCTCACACAGGTCTGTCTCACGGATCTGCACTGGGAAGGTCCAAAGGTCAGTGATGGAAGCTAGAAAGTCAATGCCAGCGGGATGAAGGATTTGTGCCAGCAGGCTGAGGGGTCTGTGCTGGAGCCAGGAAGCCACGCTCAAGGGAAGAACCAGAGCTCCCCTGAAGAGTCTTCAGCAACAGTGAGGTCCCAAGCTCTTCCAGCACTGAGGAAAGCTGAGTTCCCACCAGGAAAGGCAACATAACAAGCTTCTCCATGAGGCTGAGAAGGCGAACGAAGGCCAGGTTAAAGAACCGGGACCCACCCCTGCACACGCCTGACTTCCTGCATGGGGACAGATGTGGGACTGCTGGGAAACTGGCCTCGCTGCTGCCACCCTGCCTAAGTCCTTCCTCTGCCATCCTCTGCCCAGTGAAGACAGGAAAGGAAGCAGCGCAGAGCCACATGGGGCTGCCTGGGGAAGGTCAAGTTCGTGCCCAGGTAAGCTCCAGCGTGCCGCGCGGCAAGGGCCTGGACCTCCAGTGGGTTTAACACAATGCGCCATGGAGCCAGAACTTATTTTGTCTGCAAGTTTCCCACAGACCCGGCATCGGCCTCTGCTACTTTTTTCAGCTCCCAAGAACAAAGGACTCCTTTTATTCTTCCGTTGTGTTGAAGAAGAACCCAGAATCTCCCAGATCCCACCTGGAGCCTTGTGTTCTGCACACACCACAGATACTATTTCTTGGAATTTGCCACCTTCCCAGGGGCTTACGGAAGAACCGCCCAAGAAAGTAGGCCACAGCGTCCCTCTTCTCTCCAACCCGCCAACCTGCTGGGGTTCATTTCCTACACCAGCTCTTGCGGATGGCAGGGACAGCCCTTAGTGTTTAAAATCCCCATTTCCCTTCCAGATGAACCTTCACACCTGAAACACTGTTCAAACTCATTTCTAAGATATTGGAGGTATAAAGCGTGGGACAGACTCGAACGTTTCTCTCCTGTCTACTGTTTGCTCTTCCATGACTTTCGGAGCCTGAGTTCTGGAAACTTAAAGGCCAAAAATGGCTCTCCTCTACCACTGTTCTTGTCAAACATTCCTTGCCTGAAGAACAGTCCGATGTAACTTCTAAGCTTCAACTGGAGATAGACGACAAAAAGGAACAGGAAATTGCCAGAGGGCAATAGGCTGAAATTTGGTGAATGTTCCAGAAACTTCATCCCACGGAAACCAGTTACCCCAGTTCTTCCTCTAGGTCATGGGATGTGCCGTAGATCGCGTCTTTAACCCCTACTTGCCACATGCAAAACTACCCTTGCACCTCCCCGTGCAAACATGCCTGTTTAGAATGATAAGACTCTACAAGAATATTTTTGCAGTATCCCAAAGAGACGAAAGTGAGCATCTATCCTACAACACACACACACACACACACACACACACACACACACACACACACGCACACCAGGTAGCATGCACCAGGATGACACTAGTATTTCAGGACTTGTTATAGTCGGTAGAAAGAGATTTTAAAATGCCAAAGGATACAAAGCAGCAATCTACCAAAGAAACCACACAGATGGTACATGTGAATGTATACCCAAAATATTAACAATAAATGAAGCTACAATTTCCTAGGCATAGCAATAGGATATGGCCCCCGTGGTTCTTCCCACAGTACACACACACAGACATCCACAGGAGAAGCTGGAACCTCTCTATTGTCAGTTAAGCACCTTCAAATATTTCTAGCACCTCCTAAAGTTGGGTCCCACTGATATGTGGGAATTGGTACCTGCTTGGGGCTACCAGTCTGTTTAACCAGGAACAAATGATTCTAGTCAGGAAGCTAAACTTCAAACTACAAAATAAGAGTCAAAATACGAGTAAAAGCAAAATTTACAGTTTACTGCTGACAACAGCAGCAAGCAAAGAACCATGTGAAGATGGTGTCATGCTGACGGGAGACATCGGCTCTCTCTCCCACATCACTGTGTCCTGTACAACATTCCATGGATCCCTTCTGCCAGATGTCCTGTAACCTGCTTCTTTAACATGTTTACTGAACCTTTTTTTTTTCTTTGCCATACCAGAGATCGAACTCAGGACCTTGCATTTGCCAAGCAGGCACTTACGTTGCTGAGCTATATCCCCAGCCCTGTTTCTTCTTTCTTTCTTTCTTTCTTTCTTTCTTTCTTTCTTTCTTTCTTTCTTTCTTTCTTTCTTTCTTTCTTCTTTCTCTTTCTTTCTTTCTTTCTTTC
>NW_004524637.1:9937810-9946000 GCF_000260255.1 Octodon degus
CTTCTTCTTCTTCTTCTTCTTCTTCTTCTTCTTCTTCTTCTTCTTCTTCTTCTTCTTCTTCTTCCTTCCTTCCTTCCTTCCCTCCTCCCTCCCTTCTTCCTTCCTTCCTTCTTTCCTTCCTTCCTCCTTTCTTCTTTTCAGTACTCAGGCTCAACTTTGTGCTCTGGACTTTGTGTTTGCCAGGCAGGTGCTTCTGCCACTGAGCTGTCCCCCAAGCCCAGCCCTGTTTCTTTAACCTTATGCTATAGAAAATAATGTGCGGCCATTACACAGTTGCAAATATGTACATATCTACGTTGCTCTTACCTAATTTTTCTTTACCTCAACTCAGAAAGCCAATGTAACAAGGTACTGGTTTTTGGGTCCTTGGGCTTGTATACATCTCCTGGTTATTTTACAGAATTTAACCAATAACATGGATTATAAGAGCTACCTGATACATGCATCACACAAAACCCATATGTGTGCCCAAGAGTTGTTACCAAGAGACATCTAGATGCAGGCAAGGTGGAGCCCAGTGGCTGTGCTCCGCCATAAATGTAGGTCAAAACATAGCCAAAATGAAACGCTCAGGGGCAAAAGACTTGCCTGAAGTCTTTCCCTGGAGTACAATTTGCATGTACATTTATGAACCAAGTGGGAAACAAGATTTCATAGGACAGGAAAATAAGAAATGGTTCTGCCGTTACAAGATGATTCCATTTAGAACATCACCATCATTTCTTGGCAGAAAAACCTTGTTGTCTTCACTTCAGAACAGATTAGTTTGCCATCCCACGTTCCAAACTTTGGGTGCCAAACTCTGTTACTAGTACATCAATGTCAACGTTTGTTAAATTATTAGAAAAATCACATTCTATCTAACTATACCTATGTTATTAGAACTCCTGTCCGTAAACCATAGTTGGAGAGCCTTTATACAACTTTGTGGAAAAGTTCTGATTTTGAATATAGTAGCAGGTATACTAGTAAGAAGCTCTCTTAACATGTTCTGCATCCGATTAATAGTCTTTTATATATTTAATAAGGTTTAAAATAATTTATCTATTAATTCACAGGTTGTGTTTATCATAATCATCTGTTCAGATGTGAGACTTAGGTCTTCAGCCACAGCAACCTGAAGATCCACCTCTAACCCTATTGCCTTTACATAGTACATACTCAATAAATGTTAACTGAATAATTTTTTAAATGTATTCAAGAGCAGGGTCTACAGGGTCTCACTACACAGATCAGACTCATAGTGATCCTCCTGTTTTCAGCCTCTCAAGCGCTGGGATTACAGGCATGAGCCACCACACCCAGTCTCAGTTGCCATCTCAGCACACACCAGAGGTGGGGCCAACAAGACTTGTGGTGCCAGGGATTGAACCCTGGTCCCTGCACCTGCCTAAGCATGTGCTTTAGTCCACTGAGCTATCTGATCAGCCCATTAACTGAATAATTGAGTAGCTACATAACCAAGGAATAATGCAGCCATATGTCTATACTTGTGTCTAGGCAGCCTATATAAGACAATGGAACAAACTTACTTACTTAATATGAAGGCAGACAAAGTCAATAGTGTTTCTCCTCTCAGATGCAAAATTCAATCAACACTTTAGTGTAAAATCCATGCCTTGTGACTATTCAATAAATATTAACAGTTGATTGATTTTTCCATTTGTCCATGGGCAAGTTCTACAGAAAGCCCTCCACACCTTCCAGTACTGAAATTGAGTCTTGTGGAGACCGCCACACTGCTCTCTCCTGAGAAACAAAGCCCTCCCCATAGCCCATCCCTGACCTCTTCTTCACCATATTTTCTGAGACATGTAGAGCTGGCTACATGGAAACAAATGCTCCTACAGTAAAGTGCCAGTCATGGATACAGCAGTGCACACATTAAAAAATTTCTTTTCCCTCTGAACTCTGCACTGACCCCACCTACCTCCCTGATGGGCACCAATAAAAGTCATGAGCTTTTGGTGACCTCCAGAAAGAGCACTGGGTCATCCCAGAGGTCCTCAGTGGCAGAGCATTCTCCCTTTGCCTTTCTTTTACATTGTGTTCCCCATTGCCTGGTAGATTATATTGATAATTTCGGGCCTGGGAGAGAGCTCAGTGGAATAATTGTTTGCCTGGTAAGTGCAGGGTCCTGAGTTCCATCCCTGGTACCACAAAAAAAAAAAAAAAAAAGATAATTTCGCCAGGTGTTTTGGTAGCATTCAAGGCCTTCTTCAAACTGAGCTACTTCCTAATCTCTTTTTGTCTTTTATTTTGAGGTAGGTTCTTGCTAAATTGCTAAATTGCCCAGACTGAGTGATCCTCATGCCTTAGCCTCCTGAAGCACTGTGGTTACTGGCATGTACCACTTTACTCGGTTATATAAAGTCCTTTTATGGTAACTGTTATGGTTTGTGTCTAGTTGCTCCCCTAAAGCCTCATGCAGTCATGGGGCAGGGACTTCGAGAGTTTGTGATTAACTCATGATGCACTGGGATTATGGGTGATCCAAGGCTGGGATTATGGGTGTTTGTACTCCTGGAATTATGAGTGTGTGTACTTCCCCCAGCCTGGGGCAGAGAGCCTGAGAGACTCTCTCTCTGTTGCCATTGCTGCTGTTTCTCCTCCATTTTGCTCTCTGCTCTTTGCCGCCACCATGGAAGGTTGCCCTCTGCCATGTGCCCCTCTGTCTTGGAGCCAGGTGAGTATGGACTGAAACCTCCAGTAACTGTGAGCTAAATAAACTTTCCTTCCTTCATTTTGGGTCTCGGGCATTTTTCCCAGCAATGAGGGAAGAGTAACTGAAACCGTAACCATGTGTTTGGCTTCAGATTTGACATTTTACGGAAGAAGGTTTACATTCACATGCACAGTGATGAGATGAATTATGCTGCATACCTGGTCTTGCTTGTCAAGCCCCTGTCTCTCAACGGTCCCTCTTCCACCAATGGATGCTTCCCTGTCACAAAGCTCTCAGTCCACTGTTCACTCTTCAGTCTCTCTCAGACCATACGCAGCAGACAGAGCATCTTGAAAGTAATTAAGAACATCATCATGTCATTACACTCCAAATTTCTCATCAAGTAGCAATTAGTTCAAGTAAAGTTGATGATCAGTAAAGAATCTTTCACTCCATTTGGAGAGACTAAGTGAAATACTTAATGAAATTTATGATAAACCTGCAACAAATTGTGAATGTTTAAAAATTGCTGAACACCTGTTATCAAGGAATCCCCCCACACACACTTTTTAAACATATTTTGTACAGGGTCTCACTATGCAGCTTGAACTTATAGTGATCCTCTTGTTTTCAGCCTCCCCAGCACTGGGATTGCAGGCTTGCACCACCATGCCTGGTCTAGGTGGCCAGTTCAGTGTGCCTGGGGGCGGGGCCAGTGCCATGGTGCCGGGGATTGAAACCTCTTCCCTGTGCTTGCCTAAGCAGGTGCTTAGTCTGCTGAGGTATCTCACAAGCCCAAGGAACCCTTTTCTAATTGTAATACTTCAAATATTGCCACTCTTCATTTATGGGAATCTGGAAGATCTCTCCTTGAATGGATGATGCCACTGGGAAAGGTGTGGGCTGTGCATCATTTAATTAATTTGTTCAACCTAACCGTGTTCTTGAGTGCAGTGTTAGATGCAAGCAGAGGTGGTCCAGTGCTCACGGATATTAATTTTGAGGAGCAACAGTATGTGATTTATTGTTATTCTTCACCCTCATTTTAAAATTTACTTTTCAAAATTTCTTATTTTCTTGACCACACCTGTATCAATCAACTCTCTCCTCCAGCTACCATTATTTTTTTTAGGCCATGCAGTAATTGTTTTCTCATTTAGCATTTGACCTCTTCCTATGATGCTTTTTTGCAAATCCTTTCTTTTCCTCATCCTGACCTCATCAGTGAGAGGTCCTCCAGCCTCTTCCTGGTAGGGTCCCCTAGTGGGACATCCCAGGAGAGGAGCCACTCACAGGGCCCAGGTGCATCCCCGGGGTGGGGAACAGAGCTAAATGGCAAGGCAGGGGTCCCCAAAGCAGCTCAGACCCCCACATGTTTGTGCTCACCTGAAAAGATACTCTTAACAAAACTAAGAGAATAATGCAAGCCGAAAATTCTGTTCTTGAGAATGAGGAAAGAATGAAATACCAAGAGGTAACCAGGATTCACAGGGAGAAAAAAAGAAACACAGAAGGACACTCTTAGTAGGACAAGCCCTGCTGAGCTCAGAAAGGACCTACATGAGTCTTGGAAGCAAATCTCTCCAGAAACTCTAGGTGGACAACTGTTGGCTTTTCAATGCTGTGAAAATATATCTGAGACTCTTCACTTAAAGGAGGGAAGGTTTGTTATGGATCTTGATTTCGGAGGTCTTCATTCCTGGGCAGCTGCTTAGGTGCTACCAGTCTGTTTCCTCCTGTCCAACCCAGAGACATCATAGCAGAAGAGTGTGGTAGAGGGAAGCCATTCCTATCACGGCTGCCAGAAAACAGAAAAGCAAGAACTGGGATAGGGCAGATTTGGTCCTTGAGGCCACACCTCATGATTCACCCACTCAAACTAGGGCCGCCTCCCATTTTCATCTCCTCGCGGTATCACCAAATTATGATCTTGTTAGTGGATCAATCCACTGATAAAGTTAGAGACTTCGTAGGTTAATCACTTCTCAAAAACTCATCAGCAACCAGGCTGTCAACACAACAATGAGTCTTGAGTGACATGTGGCATTGAAGCTGGGATACCCCAGCCCCAGCAGGGAATCTGAGGCATCTCTTACCCAACTGGGCAGAAGTGCTTTGGGAAGGGGGCTCTCTGACAGTAAGCGATGTGGGGAATCTATTACTACCCTACAAATAAAGTATGTAAAGTCATTAAATACCATACAACTGGAAGCATTTAATAATGATAGTTTTCTAATAGCATTTTGTAAACTTCTGAGTCAAATTACTTTCCACTTTTATTAAAACTGTCAAAGAAAACATTTCACCATCCTAAATAAAACAGGCAAAGAAGCTTTTATTCAACTCTTGCCACTGCAGAGGGATCAGGATGCTCTCTGAGCTTGGCTGTCCTGGAAAAGGCGTCTACAGAGTTCTAAAGAGCTGAGGCCTGTAGAAAGGGAGAGAGTGACTTGTCGGCCATCTATTTGCTAGTTGGTATTACTCAAAGGACGAGTAGACTTTCTGCTTCTTTCATGATATAAGCCTTCCCAAGGAAGTCAGGCTCCCACTCTTTCCCACCACTACTGGGAGATATCTGATACCTGGTAGCCATTAGGTGGGGCTACCTTTCCTTATTCTATTCCAAAGGGAGGACTTCCAAGTCCTCGAAAAAGACAGTCCTTAGTTTTTTTTTGGTAACAGGAATAAGAGACTGAGGGATGTATATTCATTTCAAAGTGTTCCTGAGTTTAGAGGGTGTGGAGTTTCCTTCTGGAAGTGGTTTCTAGTTTTTTTCTGTCCTAAGCAAAGAATTGGTTGAGACAAGTGCAAACAGCAGCAAAGATAGGAAAAGAAACAGTCACACAGAGCAAGTTTGGCTCAAGTAAAAGTAAATAGAAAATGCACCCTACAGTGAGAGGGCAGGTTATCAAAGAAGGAGCAATAGGGAACACTTCATGGTAGCATCTCTCTTTTTGCGGCATCCTAGCAAATCTTGCTCCAGTTCTCACCAGGAAGCCACCTGCAGGGCTTTGGGGACTGTTCCGCACATGCATCCTGAGATTTTATGATCACCAGCTTATGCCTCCTTTCCCAGCCACCTTTACCGTGTCCTACTCTCCTCTCTCAAACACAGGACATGAATCTGTGATTGAAAGTTTTTTAAAGCGAGATCTCTAATGGAAGAGAGAACAAGGACCTACCATGGGGAAGAAGATGGCATAAATCAAACTAAAGGGAACATTATGGTTGTTATATAATGGTCACAGTGCCCGCCAAAGATAATTCACGCACTGTTTTAAGAAAGGATAATTAGAACAGAATCAGATTTATAGCAATTCCCCCTTAATAAGTGTTCTCAGATAATTTTCAATAAAATCCCATTTGAAATGTATTATCTTCAAGTTAATTTAAAAAGAACATGTTTTTTAAAAGAGCTATTTAACCTCCAATAATATGGTGAAGCCTTACAATGGAATCCATTATGATTTTAAACATTCCTTGGGTAGGTATTGATTATGGCTTCAAAGGTTTTAATTAAGTTAAATAGCTGTATAAGCAAAAGGACTATTTGGATTTATCTTTATTTAGCAGTTCAGGTTTTTTTCTAAGATACTTGATATAAATATTGAATTTGAATAGGTGGAAAATCTGTTTTCTCCTTTTCCAGTATCTGTTACTGGGGTAAAAGAGAAAAAAAATATAGGTATGTAGAAAGGAGACAAGAGTAATTGTATATTGTTTGTGTTTTTGCAAGAGTCTACAGGGTCCCACTACGTAGATCAGACTCGTGGTGATCTGCCTGTGGTCAACCTCCAAGAGCTGGGATTAAAGGCCGATGCCACCACACCCAGTCTCAATAACCACAATTTTAAAACTGTATTCCTATGAAGACTGCAGCTTCAGGATGCAATCAAACACACCCAAGGTTATCCACACCTGTATACCGTTCTTTCCCTCCTAAGGTTTTCTTTTCCAGCTTACCATTCCCAAATCATTGAAAGACGTATAATTGGTATGGAAAAAGGCAGAACCAGAATTTAAACTAGAGAAACAGACTCAAAGGGTAAAAACTGTTTTTAGGTAGAGCATTTTAGATCACCCATCTCATAAAATACAACATATCGAGCCCATAGCTTTTTGTGTAAAATAGTCCTTTTGCTTATAAATGGGTATCTCCAGTACATTTACACCCATAAATTGAGTGTAACATTTTATAAATTTGCAATTTCCATAATTTCTGCCCCCAGACCATAAATATTCACAGATCTGATGACAATACACCTCTCACTCTCTCTCAGGTGCCCACGCTCTATTTTCTCTGAGTGTGTGCTTTAATTCTGCCTAGGAAAACCTTTTAACGCTGTCAGTGTGATGCTTCCTGAAATCTTTTCCCGCAATAAGAGTTGAGAACCTCCTGGCAGGCTGATTTGAGGGTCCTCCTCCTCCTTCAGAGATTCCTTGGACCCCATCCAATGATATCACACTAGTCACTTGTCCCTTTTGTGGACCTCATACCTGACTCGATGTAAAGAAGAAAGTGATTGAGTCCACTCTCCGCTGGCTCTAAGGAAGCAAGCTCATGAGGTAAGAGCACAGTAGAACGAAACTACCTAGTTCCTGGCAGCTAGGGTGCAGAGTAGGGAAACAGCACCAAAGGAATAGTTGTGGATAGACCACATATTTTTAATACAAAGCAAATTGAAATTAGTGAAATAAAAGAATTTTCATTGCTGAGAAATTACAAAAAACAGTGAAAAAATAAAATCTTACTGCATCCTTCTGTTCAAGGATTAGCTGCAAGCAAATTAAACTCCAGTTTCAATCAACAAAACGGGAGAAACACTGGCCAATATAAATGTATTCCATGGAACCAAAGGTGACTCTTCAGATGCAAACAGACTCAGAATCCATATACTGTGGAGTAAAACCTTGGTGCATGAGCATAATTTGCTCTGGAAATGTGAAATCCAAATATGTAATCCAAAGTACTTGTACATTAAAGAAAATTTATCCATAAGAAACACTGGAAACTCAGGTAATTTGTTCTACAATCCAAAATATTAATAGAAAAATGATTACAATACCATAATACAGTACAAAATAATAAAGTTTTGGAAATAACAAGGCCACCAGGGCTTTCCCAGCCCTTACTATCATTTCTCAATTCAACAAGTAATAGAGACTGACTCATTTCTCAGATTTCCAACTCCAAATATAGTGAAGAGACATTCATAGTGACCTTTTCTGCACCAAGTATCTACCAGAGCCCAAAATATGACAAAAAGTCAAGGTTACCGAGACACAGTGAGGCCTACAGATGTAGAGGAATAAAAAATTCCAAGCCTAAGAAGAAAGTATAAATTTGCACATTAACCCAAAATACGAGCAAGGTAACATAAATGTTTGCAAGAGGAGAATACTAAGTTTCATCACAAAGTCTATTTGCAAAGCTGCCTCCTAGCAGGATTAGGTTCTTTTCCTTTCTTTCTTTCTTTCTTTCTTTCTTTCTTTCTTTCTTTCTTTCTTTCTTTCTTTCTTTCTTT
>NW_004524637.1:9946100-10009572 GCF_000260255.1 Octodon degus
TACAGCCTCCCAAGTGCTGGGATTACAGGTGTGTGACACCATGCCCAGTCTCAATCACCTTCTCAGAGCACCCCGGGGGCGGGGCCAGCGTGGCAGGCACAGGGGATCAAACTCCCATCCCCTGCACCTGCTTGCAGGTGCTTTAATCTGCTGAGCTATTTGGCCATCCCTAGCAGGATTAGGTTCTAAGTTTGACACACATTGTAAAACCCACTAATGAAGAAATAATGCTATCATATGTCAAATACTTCAAATGTATTCAGTCACATAGTTGTATGTGTCCAACCTTAGTTAATTTTCATTTAACTGTACACCGTTTTAAATCTACTCTGTTTCTGTTATAGTGCTTCCAGATGATATAGATGGATAAATATGTCTTTACTCTTGTGTTCTTTATGTTCTCATGACTAAAGAATATATCTTTTTTATGAACGTTATTTTAAGGGAGTTCTAAGGATATAGGTCTTAAAAGATTAATACAGCTATATCACCACTTACCTTTCATTCACTCATACAACAAATCTCTGTGGAGATTTGCCAAACATTATTCCAGGCATGAGAGTGACAGTGGGGAGTCAGAATCCATGGCTTCATGGTGCTTACATCAAAGTAGAGTAGACAAAAATATAAATAGTGGGTTCAGTGGGATCGACTGTGATGAAAAATATCAAGTAGAGAAATGGGATAGAAGCCAATAGGAAAGGTGCTTTTAAAATAGTGATGTCAGAGGAGATGTAACAAAAATAGTAACAGCTCAGGAGAGACCAGATGGTCATAAAGGAGCTGGTCATGCAAAAATTGTGGGTGAAATTGTTTCAGGAGGAAAATACAGTGAGTGACAAAGGCCATGAAATGGGCAGGTGTGTGACACATCCTAGCAAGAGCAGAGGCTGTGACGCAAGCTACACAGTGGAATAAGGGAGGAAGGAGTGTGAGATGCGATGGGAAGCTTGGTAAAGAGCAAAGGTTAGATCCTGCTGGGATTTTCATCCTTGGTAAAAAAAGTTTTCATTTCACTTTAGTTCATGTCAGGAAGGCATGTTCAAAGTTCTTTTAAAAATTCTACTTGTAATAGAGGAAATAGAACATGGCTACATAGAGGAGCAGCCATGAGGGAGCTACTTAGAGAAAATCAATTGGGAGCATAGGTAATTGGCAGCAAGAGAGGGACATAAATGCTGATGCCAAAATGAGAGGTGTGGAGATCAAACAAAAGAAAGGCAAGAGTCTTTATAAATGGTGAAGTAAAACCTGGGACTGCCTATGGGACCTCTCCTGCATGCAAAGCAGGAGCCTCCATACTGGGACATTCCCAAAGTATTTATGGGCTACAGTAGCACAGCAAACACAAGCCACACAGTGCGGCTTTGTTTTGTTCATGGTTGTTCTCTCCTTCCTCAATTCTTTCTTGATTTTTTGATATTTTCATATGAATGAACATTGTCTCTAGTCTTTCTTGTTTTGATGTTGTTTTATTTTCTCTTTTGTTCTTTCTTTCTTGTCTTCTTCTCTAGTTTCACAAAGCTTGCGTGATCCTCCTCCACCCTTCAGCCTTGATTCTAAAAATATTTCTCAGGCCGAGGAGATGTCTCAGTGGAATAAGCGCTTCCCTGGCAAGCACAAGGGCCTGAGTTCAATCACTGGTTCTGAAAAAAAAAAAAAAAAATTCTCTTCACTTATCTCTCCATTTTCACCCCTATCCCTCTTAAATACCAAATATCCCAACACACACACACACACACACACACACACACACACACACACACAGCAAGATCACTCTATTCAATAAACACTAATGCAATAATAATAGTGGGATAATTTAATACCCCACTGTTACAAACAGACAAAAAAAATCGACAAAAGAATATCAGAACTGAAACAAAGAAACAGACTTAGTAGATGTGTACAGAGTGTTTCACTCTACATCAGAATACACGTTCTCTCCTTTTTGCAATGGGTTTGCCATGAGAGCATAGGTGTAGAGAAAACCACCACTAAATCAAAGCCAACAACAACAACAAAAAAGCCAACATGGGAAAGGAAAAGACTCATATTAATATCGTCATCGTTGGACACATGGACACCGGCCATCTGATCTACAAATGCAGTGGCATTGACAAAATAACCATTGAAAAAAATTGAGAAGGAGGCTGCTGAGATGGATAAGTGTTCCTTCAAGCATGCCTGGGTCTTGGCCAAGCTGAAAGCTGAGCGTGAACGTGATATCACCACTGACATCTCCCTGCAGAAATTTGAGATCAGCAAGTACTATGTGACCATCTTTGATGCCCCTGGACACAGAGACTTCATCAAAAACATGAATACAGGCACATCTCAGACTGACTGTGCTCTCCTGATTGTTGCTGCTGGTGTTGGTGAATTCAAAGCTGGTATCTCCAAAAACAAGCAGACCTGTGAGCATGCCCTTCTGGCTTACACACTGGGTGTGAAACAACTAATTGTTGGTGTAACAAAATGGATTCCACAGAGCCACCCTACAGCCAGAAGAGATATGAGGAAATTGTTAAGGAAGTCAGCACCTACATTAAGAAAATCAGCTACAACCCTGACACCGTAGCTTTTGTGCCAGTTTCTGGTTGGAATGGTGACAACATGCTGGAGCCAAGTGCTAACATGCCTTGGTTCCAAGGATGGAAGGTCACTTATAAAGACGGCAATGTCAGTGGAACCACACTACTTGAAGCTTTGGATTGCATCCTCCCACCCACTCACCCAATTGACAAACCTTTGCGGCTAGCCCTCCAGGATGTCCACAGGGCACTGTCCCTGTGGGCCAAGTGGAGACTGGTGTTCTCAAACCCGGCATGGTGGTCATCTTTGTTCCAGTCAATGTCACAACTGAAGTTAAGTCTGTTGAAATGCACCATGAAGCTTTGAGTGAAGCTCTTCTTGGGAACAGTGTGGGCTTCAATGTCAAGAACATGTCTGTCAAAGATGTCCGGTGTGGCAATGTGGCCGGTGACAGCAAAAATGACCCACCAATGGAAGCAGCTGGTTTCACTGCTCAGGTGATTATCCTGAACCATCCCGGCCAGCTCAGTGCTAGCTATGCCCCTGTACTAGATTTTCACACAGCTCACATTGCTTTCAGTTTTGTTGAGCTGAAAGAAAAGATTGATCATTGGTCTGGTAATAAATTGGAAGATGGTCCCAAATTTTTGAAATCTGGTGATGCTGCCATTGTTGACATGGTTCCAGGCAAGCCCATGTGTGTCAAGAGCTTCTCTGACTACCCACCTCTGGGTCGTTTTGTTGTTTGTAATATGAGACAGACAGTTGCTGTGGGTGTCCAAGCTGTGGACAAGAAGGCTGCTGGAGCTGGCAAGGTCACCAAGTCTGCCAAGAAAGCTCAGAAGGCTAAATGGACATTATCCTTAACACCTGCCACTCCAGTCTTAATCAGTGGTGGAAGACTGGTCTGAGGACTTTTTCTCCCAACTGGCCATTTAAGTTTAATAGTGAAAGACTGGTTAATGATAACAATGCACCACAAAACCTTCAGAAGGAAGAGAGAATGCTTTGTGGACCATTTTTGTTTTGGTCTGGCAGTTTTTAAGTTATTAGTTTTTAAAATAAATACTTTTTAATGGAAACAACTTGACTAAAAATCTGTCACAGAATATTGAGTCCCATTAAAAAAAAGTTTAATGAGAAAAAAATACATATTCTCTCACCTGCACACCAGATGTTCTTCAAAATAGACCCTACATGACTCTTACAACATGCTTAAGTATATGGAAAGAATTGAAATTATCTCATGCACACTATCAGATAATAGCCCAATGAAATAGGAAATCACTGGCAAAAGAAACCACAAAAACTCCATGAACACATGGAAATTAAATATTACCCCCTGGACAACCAATGAGTCACAGATAAAGAAAAAATTAGACAACTTCTACAATAAACTGACAATGCTGATATATCATATTAAACTTTATGGGACACAATGAAAGCAGTCCTACAAGGGACATTTATAGTACTGAAATTATATATTTGAAAAAAAGCAAGATGAAATAGTTAACCTAATGTTGAACCTTAAACTTCTAGAAAAGACATTAAGCCAATGGCTCATAAAAGGGAGAAAACTATAAATATTAATGAATAGAAGAGTTGGTTACCTGAAAGATGAAATAAAATTGAAAAACTGCTACCAAACCTATGCAAAAAAGAAAAGACTCAAGTCCATGCAATTAAGAATGATAAAAGTGAAACCACAATAGAACCTGCCGGTAAACAGAAGATAATCATATTTGAAGGACCTATACTCAAACAAGATGGAAAACACAGAAGAAATGGATTCCTGGACACATAGGATCACAGCTTAATGTAGAAGACATAAACAATCCAAATAACCCAATAACATTCTGAATAACCCACTATTGGTCAATTAAATTAAAGATATAATTCAAAATCTACCAACAAAGAAAGACCCTGGTGCTAAAGGTTTTACTGCTGAATTCTATAAGAAATTTACAGTAGATTCTAGTGCCACTGTTCCACAAACTCTATAATGAAATTGAAAGAGAAGCAACACTTTTAAAGTCATTCCTGGAAACAAATATTTCTGGAATATTACAAGCAGAGAAAGATACAACCAGAAAGGAGAATTACAGGCCATTCTTCCTTTTTAATTTTATTTATTTATTTATTGATCTATTGATTGATTGATTGATTGTGGTACTGGGGATTGAACTCAGGACCTTGAGCTTGCCAGGCAAATCCTTATTCTACTGAGCTATCTCCCCAGCCCAAGACTATTCTTCCTAATGAACATAGATACAAAATCCTCAATAAGTTACTGGAAAACAAAGTTTAGCAAATCATCATGACAGTTATACACCATACCCAAGTAGGATTCATTCCAGGGAATCATAAATAGTACAACACAAAAAAAAACAATAAATGCAATACATCATACCAACAGAACCAAAGACAAAAACCACATGGTCATCTCAATAGACATAGAGAAGGCATTTAACAAAGTCCAATCCCCATTCTTGATAAAAACCCTACATAAAATTGGAACACTTGGTCTTTAACTCAATCTGATAAAAGCTATCTCTAACAGACCAACAGCTAGCTTCATATCATAAATGGTCAATCTGATTTGCCCTCTAAAATTAGGAACAAGACAAGGCTGTCCACGATCACCATTGCTATTCAATATGGTTCTGGAACTACTAACCAGAGCAATGCAGCAGAATGAAATAAAAGCAAGAAGGATAGGAAAGGAATAATTTAATTATCATTATTTGTTGCTAACATAATACTCTACATAGAAGATCTCCCTAACTCCACTAAAAGGGGTTTGTAAATTTAATTATGAAATTCACAGGGCTGGCCAAATAGTTCAGCAAATTAAAGCACCTGCAAACAGGTGCTCCCTGGGAGTGAAGACATCTCTTATGTCTTCAAGAGTTCTATCTATTCCCTCTTCTAACAGATTTAATATTTCTGCTTTAATATTTTGGTCTTCAACCCAGTTTGATTTTACTTCAGTGCACGGTGAGACAAGGGTCTCATTTTAGTCTTTGGCATATGGAAAGCCAATTTTTCCAGCACCATTTATTAAAAAGGTTGTCTGTCTTAGTTGCAATTCAGACACCTGTAATCCCAGCTCTTGGGAGGCAAACACAGGCAGATCATGACAAGCCCGATCTAGTAGTGAGACCCTGAACACTCTGTAGACCCCTCCCCCAAAACACAGAAAAAATAAAATAAATAAAAATAAAAAATCATCATCATTAGCTAGATACATAGTCAACACGCCAAAATTAACAGAATTCCTATTCACAAATAACTCACTGAAAGAAAAATTAGGGAAACCATACCTTTCATAGTACTGTTGAAAACAATGAAATATTTAGTAATTGATCTAACACAGAAAGTAAAAGATCTCTAATGAATACTACAGTATTTTGAAAAAAAGAGGTCAACGAGTATACCAGAAATGGAAAGATACCTCTTGCTCTTAGGTAAAAAGAACTGACAGAGTGAAAATGGCCATATTTCCAAATTTGTTATAAGATTTAATATAATCCCTGTCAAAATCCTGACAGCATTCAACACTGAGTCAGAAAAAAAAAACCCTAAACTTCATTTGGACAAGTAGACCTAAAATCGCAAAAACAATTCTAGGCAACAGAAGTAAAACAATGCCATCACAATCTGTGACTTAAAATTATTCTACAATTCTACATTTTAGGTAATGTTTAAATAATAAGAACAGCATATTCCTGGCATAAAAACATACCCGACGATCAATAAACTAGATTAGATGACAGCAAAAGAACTCCAAACACAATCAGCCACCTTCTCTTCAATGAAATAGCTAAACAACTTCACTGGACCACAGACAACCTCTTTAACAAATGGTGCTGGAAAAACTGGCTTTCCATACGCCAGAGATTAAAATGAGACCCTTGTCTCACCATGCACTGAAGTAAAATCAAACTGGATTGAAGACCTAAATATTAAAGCAGAAATATGAAATCTATTGCAAGAGGGAATATGTAGAACTCTTGAAGACATAAGCAAATGCAAAGACCTTATGAGCAAAACTCCAACTGCATGGAAACATTGAAAAGAATCAATAACTGAGATCTCAACTTCTTGAAAGCTTTTGCACAGCATAAGAAATCCTTAACAAAGCGAAAAAGAGACAACCCACAGAGTGTGAAAAAATTTTCTAGCTATTCCTCAGACAAAGGACTAATATTTAGAACATAAAAATAAGTTTAAAAAGGAATCAGCCCTCTCAAATTTAAAGACCCAATCTAAAATGAGCATATCAAATGAGTGGACAATTCCCAGATGAAGAAGTACAAATAGCAAAAAAAATATGAAAAAAAAAATGTTTGCTATCACTGGTCATTCAAGAGATGCAAATTAAAATAATGCTGAGATTCTATCTCACTCCAGAAAGAATGGCAATTATCAAGAAATCAATCAATAACAAATGCTGGAAGGGCTCTGGGGGAAAACTAACCCTTCTCTGTTGTTGGCGGGAGTGCAGACTGGTGCAATCAGTGGAAAGAAGTGTTGAGATTCCACAAAAACTAAAACTAGATGTTTCATCTGACCTAGTTATTCCCTTTCTTGGTATCTTCTCAAAGGATTTAAGAGCATGTACCACAGCAACAAATGCACATCTATGTTTACAGTTACGGTAGTGTCTAAATCTTGGAAATGGCCAAAATGTCCATCAACTGGTGAATGGACAAAGATGTTGGTGTTTTTTTATATACCATGAAGTACTTTTCAGCCACAAAAAGCATAAACTTGGAGCATTAATAGGTAAATGGCTGTCCCTTGAGACAATATTCTTAAGTGATATAAATCAGACACACGTGTAAATACCATGCCATTTCTCTGGTGTGAGAATTTGAAAGTGTTGACAAGGACCAAATATATAATAGATGTTGCACAATAATGAAAAATATGTTCAAATAAGTGGAGAACTAGGGAGTGGGAAGGAGCAAGGAAGGAAGGGAGGAATTAAGGAAAGAAGAGAAAAGAAAAAAACAAGAAAAGAAGAAAAAATGGAAACAAAGCTTTTGCAGATAAGGAAGGGAATAATAGTTGAAGGGTGGAAGGGAGAATGGGGGAAAAAAAGAAGAATCAAGATATATCATGCACAGGGCTGGCCAGATAGCTCAGCAGAATAAAGTGCCTGCTTAGGCAGATGCAGGGGCCAGGGGTTCGATCCTCATTGTGTTGTGCAGGCTCTGCCCTGGGGTGTGCTGAGATGGCAACTGAGACTGGGCATGGTAGTACATGCCTGTAATCCCAGTGCTTGGAAGGCTGAAAGCAGGAGGATCACTATGAGTCTGAGCTGTATAGTGAGACCTTGTAGACTCTGCACTAAATACATCAAAAAAATAAAAGACATATCATGTACAGGTACAAATTCCCTACAATGAGCATGCTCTTTAAGTGATCTAAACTATAATCAATAAACTCAAAAATAAAAACCATATTGTATTATACTTATATTCAAATGTATCTTATTTACTTATTTTTCTTTTACGTAACAATACCAAAACGCAATAATCTGTAATTGTGGTGACACAAGCGGACTTATCAAAATTAAATTTTGAATTTTTTTCTCTAGTTTAATCCTTTTCTTTTAGCAGCACTACAATGCTGTTTCCAAACTTCATGTTACTTTTCTGTAAGTTTTACCTAAAAAGTAATATACAATTTTATTTCCAATAATAGCTTTGAACTCTTTTTTCCTTTCAGGGTCAATTCCCCAAATTCTTGGGTGTGTACAGTTGCTTGTTGTGCACTATCTGTACGTAACTTTGCTTAGGAAACAACTATGTGAATAATTTAAATGCAATTTTGGCGTAAGGGAACACATTTGTTACCAACAGATGCACAGTAGAACTAACACCGCTGTTGTTGCCAAAACAGACAAAACTACATTACTGTCTCAGTTACTTTCCTGTCATTGCTGGGGCAAATTCTTGAAGACAAATCCAAAATGGAATTTTAGACTATCAATACTTGCTTGTTGCTTGTGTGCTGTCTGATCAGGTCAAGTTTCTTCTTTCTCACAGGTGGTAGCGGGAAGACTCTCCTCCCAACTCTTTACTGACTTATCCTGTACTTTCAATTCTTTGTTGTACTTAGCTCATCCAACTTACAGAAAAATCCACCATATACTAAAGGAATTTTTTTCCCCAGAAGTTGAGTTAGTTCACCAACCAAGGAACGCTGGGCACCCAAGCGTTACTACTAAACTGATGAATGGACAAAGATGTTGGCACCCAAGTTACTACTAAATCTTGGCAAAGGTGGGAGATTTCTAGAATTTGCTTCCTTGTGTCAGGCAGCAGTATAGGTAAGAACAAGAGTTTGAACCTCAGATTCATCGGCAGGTGTGGTAGATCAGACATTTTATTTAAAAATGTGTTGCACATCAGTTTCCAGAAAATAATCTCCAAAGCCTGACTCTGAATTCCTCTGTGTCACTTGACAATGAAGCATTAACAACAAACAGGACACATTTGTACATCCTCTAATGGATCATGATTTTATACAGAAAGTGAGTATTCAGACTTAAAACAGTTAAACTAACCAGTCTTTAGGGTAAAGACAAATAGTTGCTTAGATTGTTAAGCACTATCTATACACAATTTTGCTCAGGAAACAACTATGTAAATAAGTTTAATATAACTTTGACTTAGGGGAACACCTTTGTTATGAATAAAAGCACAGCAGCACTAAACCACTGTTTTTGCCCAAACAGACAAAACCACATTATTGTCTCAGTTATTTTTCTCTCATTGCTGGGACAAATACCCAACACCCATGGTGAAGGAAGGAACAGTTTATTCAGCTCACAGTTAGTGGAGGTTTTAGTCCATACTCAGCTAGCTCCAAGGCAGAGGCACATGACAGAGGGCAGCAGTTCATGAAGGCAGAAAACAGCAAAGAGGAAAGGGAGGGGCAGAACCTGTTGCAGCTAGCAAGCCTCTCTCCCCTCCTTACGTTTGTGTGCAGATTACCCATCTCAGGGCAGGTGTGGCCCTCACACCCATAATCCCAGCATTGGATCAAGAATTAATCACAAACTCTAGAACCTGCCTCATGACTGACTGCAAGAGGCTTTCGGGGGGACAGCTAGACACAAACCAAAACATTTATTTATTTTAAAATGTAAATTTCTAGTACTTCTTCAAAAGTTTCTTTTACTTCAGTATTTTTTAAATTATTTATTTATTTATTTGGTACAGGGTTTTGCTGCACAGCTCAGTCTCATAGTGATCCTCCTATCTCAGTCTCCTGAGCGCCGGAATTGTAGCATGTGCCACTTTTAGTGGACAGCTTGCTGGGTCCTTGTACTTGCCAGGAAGGCACTTAGACCACCAATCTATCTCCCTAGCCTTTTCATTTTTAATTTAGTAAGAAAATCATGGAAATTATATCTACAACAATCTCCACGCATTATTTTTGTGTAGGCTTAGTTCTAGATGATATGGACAGAGACAGAGATAGAGATTTTTTCATTCATTCATCTGCTCAAAGACAACAGAGGGTCTGCTGTTGTTTATGCCCTGCTAAGCACGAGGAAGAATGTGAAAAGCAGCTTGAGTAGCACATGTGTGCTGGAGGACATGGGTTTACATAATAACTAAATACAAAGTGCATGCTACACTGAGTGACAATGTAGGGTCCAGGTGGCATTGTTCCCTCGTATTAGAGACTGTTCTGTAGTGCTGCTGGTGAAACTATGGCACATAGGCTACAGTGGACTGTTTGTATCTTTGAAAGCTCTAAAAGGTTCACCATTGCTGTTATAGAAACTGCAGGCAAACAGCTTGATAGAAGGCAGTGTTTCTAGGCCCATAATTATCTAATGGGTTGAACAAGAAATACAGTGGCAGTAAGCAAAAAGGGCTGTCTGGTTCACATCAGAATCTAACTAAGATGGCATCAGATGTAGCGTGACAGCAAGACCATAACTAAAGACACTTGTTGATGTGGCTGGGATTTGCAAATTAACCATCTGATGAAGTGACCAAGTGTGATCCCTAAGAGTTTCATATTAGTTTCACTTCTTGATATAAGTTATAGATTGAGTTATGGATTGGCATTTTAAAAAAGTTTAAAGAAGTTATTTATATTTAATTTCTGCAACCCGCATGCCAGAAGTTGTGAAACATTTAGTTTGCTTAGTAATGGCTAGGAGAAAACCAGCATGGACTCTAAGGGCCTGGGATGCAGTATTTAGCCAGCAGCTAGGGAGATAGTTTGGCAGTCTAAGTGCCTGCCTGGCAAGTGCAAGAGCCCAGGTTTGATCTCTGGTACTGCATACCATGCTGGCCACTGAAACTGAATATGGTGGTGCACATCTCTATCCCTAGCACTGGGGAGCCTGAGAGAAGAGGATCACTCTGAGTCTGAGCAGTGTATTGAGACCACGTACCAAATAAGTAAATAACAGATTTTTAAAACATAAAATAAAAAGAAATATTTATCCAACAATGTAAAATCTTAGTTAATATTTAACTCTAACATTTATATAGTAATGATGAGGATAATAGGTGATTACCATTAAAGTTGTGTAAATATTAATGATACTTACTTATTTATTTATCCTAAAGAGAATCAGAAAATAATAGCTAAGACATCAGAAATGTTACAGAATTAAAAATAAGATGATAGCTATTCAACAATGGTTGTTACATTGCATGTTGCTGTCTTTAATGTAGTTGCTCATATTATAGATATAACTGTATAATATTGATCAAAGTAAAAATTCTAAACATTAATTTCTGCCTTCAGAAATGATAGAAATAAGTAGTACAATCGTTCTACCCTGTGCATATACTTACATGAATTTCCCCCTTCCTCTTCTCCCTTTCCCTCATACCAATTTTTTATTCCTTATATTTAGTTTCTTTCCCTTTCACAGTATCTATTGTACCTTTCAGATTTTCTTTTAACTCTTTCAGGTTCTTGTACAAGGGAGACAATGTGATGTTTCCACATGCGAGTCTGATTTATTTCACTTATGAGTATAGCCTCTAGTTGCATCCATAAATGATGGTTTTAAAACATGGAAGGGTCATTTTAAGGGAAGAAGACAAATCCAAAATGGAAGTCTAGACTATCAAGAGGCACCTTAATGACACATGGATAGCAATTCTTGCGCTTGACTCAGTTGTCCAAGACTCAGGTGTTCTTCATTGTCTAAGGCCCTTTCCTTCCAGTTATTCTCAGTGTGGAATTTGACACCACCCACCCCAACCATACTGGCTCTGTGTATTCTCCTGCTACCCATCTCACCTACCATTTGCTTGAATAAGGCTCCTACTCGGTCTAAACTTTCTGCCTAAAAAAACACTATCAGCATTCCCTTTTCTTGACTTTTGCTGCCTACAGCATAGACCCTTATCCCTAAACCGAGATGAAGTAAGTGTATGGAGTGCAAACTAAAATGCTTCCTCTTCAATGAAGTAAAATTGACTCAGATACTACAGCCTTGCCCTTGACTAGACATTGTGCAGCTCACTGAAAACCTAGAAGGCCGCTACAAGGATGCCATCTAAAATTAATAACAGAGCACCCAAATACCAGGTTATTGGGACCCCAGGCATAGTTGGGCTGAAGGAAAAGGAAGGAAATGGGGACCAAGCAGAATAAAGAAGAACAAAGAAGCCAGTGGGTGCAGCTAGCTCTGTGTGTGTGTGTGTGTGTGTGTGTGTGTGTGTGTGTGTGTGTGTGTGTGTGTGCAGAGAGAAAATACGATGTAGAGGATCACTGGGGAACTCATGCCAGTGGATAGTAAATTCAGACTTGGTTTCCATGGAGATTGCTATTTGTTTTTCATGTTTGCTTGCTCTGCGTTGTTTTTTATAACACCTCTACCAAGACATAATCCACATACTATGCAATTTACCCTCTGAAAGTGCGCAAATCAATTTCTGTTGTATATTCACTGATGTATACAAACATCATCCCAATTTAGGAATATTTTCATTGCCTTCCAAAGAAATACCTTATCCTTCAGCTATCACTTCCCTGAATCTCTACTTTGATTATTTTAAGCAGACATAAGTTTACTTTCTTTCTCTGTAGGTTTGCCTATTATGTACTGTCTTAGTTATTCTTTTTTTCTTTCCATTTCTTTTCATTTTGTGCAGGGTCTCACTACAGCTTGGATTCAGAGTGAGCCTGCTGTTTTCTGCCTCCCTAGTGCTGGGATTACAGACGTGCGCCACCATGTTTGGACTCCAACACCAGCTTAGCATGTGCAGAGGCGTGACCAGCACAGCATGCTGTGCCAGGGATTGAAACCTGGCCCCTGTGCTTGCCTAAGCAAGTGCTTAATCCACTGAGCTATCTTTCCATCCCTTGTCTTAGTTACTCTTGCTTCTGGGACAAACTATCTGACATTCACAAGTCAAAGGAAAAAGGATTTGTTCCACCCCACAGTTTGTAGAGGATTCAGTGTGTAGTTGGCTGGTGCTAAGGTAGGGTGGCAGGACAGCTGGGTAATGCAGAAGAGGAACAGTCCATAGCAGGTATGCAGGAGGCAATGAGCAGCAGCAACAGCAGCTGCTGCTGCTGAAAATCTACCTTTCCCTTTTATCTGATCCAGGCTACAGCCACTCAAAACCTAATAGGCTAATTAGTCTAATACCACTCAAAACCAGGGTAGGGCTCGCTTCATTAAATCCATTCAGCCATACCCATAACTATGATAGTTCCATTCAGTGGACCAATTTAATAGGCCTTCACAACTGAGGGTTACACCCCTGTCACCCTGCCCTCCACATCCTCACACTTTCCATCTTTCCTTTTCCATTTCTCTCGCTAGTGCCCCACTCCATTTGTCTGCTACCCAAGTCCCTGAATCCCAGTGTCACACACCTTTGGTACAGCAAGCTCCTATAAGACCCACCTAAGGGCTTTGTGGTTACCTCTAGAGTCAAGCTACAACAAAGCCATTTCATATAAACAAAATCACATGCTATGTGCTCTTGTATGACTGGCTTCTTTCATGCAGGTGATGGTTAACTTCAGTGGTCAACTTCATTGGATAAAGGGATATCTGGCTGGAAAACCATTATCTTTGGGTGTGTTTGTGAGGTTGTTTCCTGAAGACCTTAACACTGAATCAGGGAACTGAGTATAGATCTGTCCTCACCCAGTGAAGGAGACACTGTCCAACCGGTGGTGTAGATGAATAAAAAGAGGAAAAGCAAGAGGGATCCTCTCTCCATCCCTGTGTCTGTCAGTCTGTCTATCTCCTTCTCAGGAACACCAACTTGTCTTGCCTTTGTATAGAAGAATTGTACCTTCTCTGACCCTGAGTCTCTTAGAAAAATGCCCCCACTGAAGGTTAATAGGCCTTCACAACTGAGGGTTACACCCCTGTCACCCTGCCCTCCACATCCTCACACTTTCCATCTTTCCTTTTCCATTTCTCTCGCTAGTGCCCCACTCCATTTGTCTGCTACCCAAGTCCCATCAAGCTGAATCCTCTGCCATTATATTCTGTCATACAAACGTCTAGGCCTTATATATGGCAAAATATATAAACATATGCATACATTTTTGTGAATAGCATAAATGCAAGTAATATTTCAACATCATAGATTTTGGGTATGGTGATTCCAGTACTTGTAATCCTTAACCAGAATTGGTTTGGAAACTTGGTTTATCTTCACTGTGAAAAATGTGGTTTTCCAAATCAATCAAAAATCAGTAATCAGCCAAACTGCCACCAATATCTTTGGGTTAAAAGAAAAGTGTGTCAATGCCAGTTATTCCTGCTTGGTTTTGTAATTCACTCTGAATGAAAATCTGAAGGGCAACACTGCAAAATAGCTGTGCAGTAGTACCAGCCACACATGCAGTTGGGGGCCGGCCAAGTAGCTCAGTGGACTAAAGTGCCTGCAAACAGGTGCAGGGGCTGGGGGTTCGATCCTTGGGCTTGCCATGCTGGCTCTGTCCCTGGGGCATGCTGACTTCGCAATTGAGACTGGGCGTGGTGGCCCATGCCTGTAATCCCAGCTCTTGGAAGACTGTAAACAGGTGGATGACTATGTATCCGATCTAGTAGTGAGACCCTGAACACCCTGTAAACTCTTCCTTAAAATACAAAAAAAAAAAAAAAAAAAAGAAGAAGAAGAAAAAGAAAAAAGAAAAGAAAATGCAATTGGTAGTTTAGCAAAATGGCTCTTAGAATGACAATAGTTTTTTGGAATATATAAATTGTATTACGTATCCTAAGCACCTGATCTGCCACATATTGTTAAAAATGGCATTTTATACATTGCCGCCTCCAAGTCAGAATTTGTGGGCTCCCTGCAGACGAGGCTCTTCCCTCCCGTGGCCTCTGTGGTTTCTGATCTTCAGTGTGTGGCTCCGGTGCGGCTTGGTAGAAATCAATACACAGTGTGTGGCTCCTCATCACACGACTCAAGAGGCCAGAGAGATGGTGCTCAGGTTGGAGATGACTATTTTGTTACGAGATTTACATAATTATTTTGAATTATAAAAGCTAAAAGTTTTTAAAGGATAAATCCAAAAGCAATTTAAAAAAAAAAATTAATGAAATGGTGAGCAGCATTTGCAGAATTGCTGTGGGAGACTTCCGTGGAAGACATGAAATAAATTCATGGGAAATATTGGAAGGATAAGTTTAATATTGTGATCCCAAGAGACATTATGATGCAGCAAAACTAATCAATTTAGATGATTCAGTTTACCTATTATTTTCATTTCAGGGGATTCTGGAATCATTAAATGCAGTCTGTCTGTAGCTACCTTGGGTGTCTGATTACACAGCTCACCTAATGACACAGTAAACACATTACCAAATCAAAAGCTCCCTGAGGGGGCAAGGGCACTAAAATATTTATCCTTTTGAATACCAAATGTTTAATCAGAAGTGTTAGCTATTTGAATTAAATTCAATGAAGTCTCATCACGTACCTAAATCTAGGTACAGAAAAATAATTTCTTCTCAAATTTCATTTTTTAAAAATGATAGAATTTTTGATATTTCTAGAACAATATCTTAAGGATATTTAGAAGTGGAGGTTTATACGGATGCAAGATCTGAAGTAAGCAATGTATTCATTTATTTATTTTTGTATTTTAGGGAAGTGTTTACAGGGTGTTCAGGGTCCCACTACTAGATCGGACTCGTAGTGATCCGCTTGTTTACAGCCTCCCAAGAGCTGGGATTACAGGCACGTGCCACCATGCTCAAACTCAGTCGCCATCTCACTGTGCCCCGGGGTGGGGCTGGCACGGCAGGCCCGGGGATCAAATCCTGAGCCCCTGCGCTTACTTGCAGGTGCTTTAATCCCCAGAGCTATTTGGCTGGCCCTGAAGTAAGTGATCTAAAGTCAAACTATAAGTTCTTAAAGGTCGAAGAAAAAGCCGAATATAAAGTTGCATTGTAAGTGGGCGCTTCCCTCATTTGTGTGCCTTCTATGCTGAATGCTCCTTAAGCAAGTGCATTTATATAGCAGGAGTTCCTTCGAGGGTATCTTATATGCATGGGTTCCTTTTCCTTAAAGGATGTTTTGGACTTGGAAGGAAATGCACTCAGGACTGCACAAGGAAGCTGGGTGAAAGCTGACCCCACGACAGTATTTCTCACCTGAGTCATGTCTTTGGAAGCTTTGCTGAGTTAATGTGGGTCAATTTCATTTATCCTCAAATTAGCAGGTGTGCTTCAAGGGGTGGTGGTGAGCATTCTGCGCACTTTTGCAAATGCATATCCCATAACGTCCTCTCCTAGGTGGGCGGCAAATAAGATGAAACTTTTAAGGCAGAAAACTTAAACAGCATAAACCCTTTTTAGGCTAGTATGGTATAGTCTTTGAAAAGGCTGAGAAATACGGGCTCCATAATTTAAAAATTAAACTGTCCAGGGGCTGGTGATGATAGCTCAGGGCACTAAAGCACCAGCTTAGGCAAGCTTGGGCAAGTGTAGGGACTGCAGCTCGATCCCAGCACCACATGCCTCACCAGCCCCACCCCCAGGGCGAGCTGAGATGGCCACAGATTCCGGGCCTAGGGGCTTACATCTGTAATCCCAGTGCTGAGGAGGTTGAAAGCAAGATGATCACCACAAGTCTGAGCTGCTTAGTGAGACTGCAACAACCAAATACACTAAAAAAAAGAGTAATAATAAAATAAACTGTTCAGGTCCAGTAAAGGCTGCCACATTTATTAAGTCTATGTTTTCTGTGTTTTGTAAACTCTCAAATGGGAAATACGCAAATGTTGTATACATATTTGGTTTAGTCTGTTAATATTTGAAAATTTTTCTAATCATGCAAATTTTTTTTAATCAAAGCAAACAAGCAACACTCTATACCAAGGAGTGATACTTCTTTTTTATTTTATTTTTATTAATTTTATTGAGAAACAAATAGCAATGAGACAGTTTCAAAACAGATTAGTAGAACAGTTACAATAATTAATACATTGCATATTGTTGTCTTCATAGTGGTTATTCACAGTACAAGATGCAGACATGATATCCTGTTCAAACACTATTTGTACAAATCTTTCTTCTCATTGAATTAAGAGAAAGTAGCTGTATATCTATCCTAACTATTTTGTATATACAGATACAAAATGGTCCTTCATTTGTATCCCCTTTTTTGTTTAGGTTTGTCAGAGATGGGTATTCCACTGCCATTTAAATATTGTAGGTATGTGAATTCAGCAAAATAATCCAATGTAGTCCAGTAGTTCATAATAATAGTGGGTTTTCCATAGGACTGGCAATGTCAGTGTTTCTTTATTTTAAAAGAGGCCTTTCTCTGCTGTGCCAGTCCCACCCCCAGGGCATGCTGAGATGGCAATTAGACTGGGCATGGTGGCACGCACCTGTCATCCCAGCTCTTGGGAAGCTGTAAACAGGTGGATCACTACGAGTCTGATCTAGCAGTGAGACCCTGAACACCCTGTAGACCCTTCCCTAAAATACAAAAATAAATAAATAAATAAAAAATAAATAAATAAAAGAGGCCTTTCTGTACCAAGGAGTGATACTTCATTTTAAAAGAGGCTTCTTACAATACTCTTTAAACACGATTCCACTGCTGCACTGCACTTGTTGCCTGAAGGATCTCTGAGAGGGAGTGACCAGGAAAACCCATCCTCTTCTCTGGGTCTAAGGGCCTGGCTCAGACTCTTCTATTTGGTGCTGATACATGAAACAGCACAGGACACCTATGCACCTTAGATCACTTTGGCTGGAAAGTGTGACCAGATGCATGAGTTGGCTCACGAATGAAGCATTTGGACTCTTTACATGCTAGCTGCTGTTTCAACCAAACTTCTTCAGTAAACCAATACTGTTCTTTACTCTTACTCCTACTGTACACATTGAAGAAGAGCAAAAAGGCAAAGAGTGTACCCAAGGCTAAATACATCCAAAATGTTTGCAAACTCTTGCCTCAAGTGAAGATATATTTTCAGCAAAGATATACTTTGCCTTTGAGCCCTTCAGAGGATATCACTTATTCCTTGCACCCACTGATAGAATAAATAGTTTACCGAGGGACTGGAGTGTTAAATTTTATGATACATGTATTACGACATATGACTGATTTGGTATATGATACATACATTATGTTATTTGAAATAAATTCTTGCTTTAAAACTTTAACCTCTTGTTAAAGATACAGCTCAGTAGCACAATGCCTGCTTCCCAAGCATAAGGTCCTGAGTTTGATTTCTGGTATGAAAAGAAAAAGCTTATTATCTTTTGGGGGGGGCTACAGGGTGTTTAGGGTCTCACTACTAGGTTGGACTCTAGTGATCCACCTATTTACAGCCTCCCAAGAGCTGGGATTACAGGCACGTACCACCACATCCAGTCTCAATTGCTGTCTTAGTGTGCCCCAGGGGCAGGGCCAGCAGGGAAGGCCCGGGGATACAACCCCTGGGCCCTGAGCCTTCTTGAAGGCACTGTAATCTGCTGAGTTATTTGGCTGGCTCCATCTTGTCTTATTAACTTATAATCTTGTCTATTTAAGCCCCATTTTTAGATCAAGAGTATTTTTATTACCTGAGTAGAAATAGGACTTCAAGAAGAGATTGCAACAAAAATTAAACAAATACTGAAAGTTGAATAAAGTCTAATTTAATCATACATTTTCAAGATAACAAAAGTCTTTCAATGTCTGAACCAAGAACCATAAAAATAAAAAAAATTGCCAGAGAAACCCTCATTCAAACCTTGCCCGAGTCTTTCAATTTAGTTTCTGCAAACTCCTCAGTGTGTCTCTGAACAGAACCAGGAGCTCACGGTCTGGTCAGAGAATTCTAGTAAACCAAATCACTTCTCTGAATGAGGAGGATGGACTGCGGTCATTGGAGAATGCTGGAGCAACAGACAAAGATACATTTTGGTCTCTAGAGAAGAGGCGAAGATGACTAGGCAGAAAGTGCTTCTGAGAGTACTTGAGGCTTATGGTACTGAGTTTTGGAAGACTGAAGAGGGAGGGAGGTGTGTGAATTGAACAAGGGGAAGATGCAAACTCCAGAAGCAATGACCTTCCAAAGGACTTGGGGAGAGCCGGTCAGATGACTCAGTGGGCTAAGGCGCCTGCTTACGCAGAGCACAGCAAGCGAGTTCCATCCCAGGCCTGCCGTGCCAGCCCCACCCCCGGGGCACGCTGAGACTCGGATTGAGACTGGGTGTGGTGGTGCACCCCTGTAATCTCAGCTCTTGGGAGCCTGAAAACAGGAGGATCACTATGAGTCAGATCTGTGTAGTGAGACCCTGTAGATCCTGTACTAAGTACATTAAAAAAAAAAAAAAGAAAATTAAAATACAAAAGAACTTGTAGAAAGAGACACCAAGATTGCTCAAGGGCCTCCTCGTACTTTCAGAGAGGGACAGCAGGAGAGGGAATGGCAAGGAGAGTTGTGAGGGGAAGAACTTAATTTGCTGCTGTAGTAGCTGGGGATTCATCTTTAGGGCGGTGGTTTGTAAATTGTTGAAGGTTTGTAAATTGCAGAGTCACTGATATAATTTCTAAGTTATTAGCCTTGCGGCCTAGGGAATGGGAGAAGAACTGTGACCACTGAGCTGGGGGGAATGGGAAACAGTTCCGATCGTCACTGTGAAGATTTACTAGGGGTGGAAATGGAGGGAGTGGAAAAGTAGAGAAGGGTGGATGGTCATGATGTCATATGTACATATCATAATGAGTCATTAATTTGTATACTTCATGTATGTTAATAATGATCAAAAAGAAACCATTAAAAATTTCCAAAAAAAAAAAAAAAAAAGATTTACTAGTGGGCTTTGAGTACAAAGAGTTAGCTTCCTGTCAAAATCTCTAGCACTATTTAAACACAGTACGCCTTTCCCAGCTCTGACATACTTAGTTACCATTTTCCGGATCCGAAGCCACTGTTCACTGTGCTTCCTTCCACCCTGTTGGCCGCTAACACTGGACAGTGTATGCCTTACTCTCACTGAAGATGCTGAGTAAAACCTTAGAAGAGATTTCCAGGAAGAAGGAGCCCAGGTTACGGCACCAGGCTGTCTTCAATATCATCTTGGTTTTGACAGCTTTAGCTGTGTAGCTCTGAAAGCCCCCTAAACTCTCCAAACCTTGATCTCATCACCTTAGAAATGGAAATGTGGAAATAACTTCAGGGAGAATAAAGATCACTTACGCAGGTCCTCTAAGGCGGAGTAAGCCCAGAGTGAGCACCATACATATTCATCATTGGAAACAAAGTGGCAAGAACAAAGTTCCTACTTTCCAGTTGTGCTTTGAAAGGCAAACAGGCATTGGCAGGAGCTCGCAGCGGAGGACCAAGCTTGGGTCGCTCCTGTCACTCTCATTCCAGGTCGTCAGTGTTTCCAGGAGCTGAGCAGCCCAGCTGCTGCAGAACCGCATGCAAAACAGCCCTGTCTTTAACTATGTAATCAAGCTGACAGAGCCACGGCTGAAATTACCGTGAACATCATGGACAGGGGACCTTGGGGACGGCAGAGTGCAATTAACCCTCCCTCTCCGGTTCCCAGAACGCCCCTGCAGAGAGGTGGTGGCCCTCTCACAGGCTAATTTGGTTCTGGCTATTTATTCGAAGCAGCAGCGGTTCTGCTTCAAAATAGTGGTCCCTATCAGCACCACGGCCAGAGATCTGAGGAAACCGCATGAAGCCTGCCTGCAGCTTCGTCCCCAGGTAAAGCTGTCAGACACATCAAAGCTTCGGTTACCTGAATGTCAGATTGTTTCCCCATCTCTGACAAAACTAAACAAAAAAAAGGGGACACAAATGAAGGACTATTTTGTATCTGTATATTCAAAATAGTTAGGATAGATATACAGCTGCTTTTTCTTAATTCGATAAATAGAAAGATTTGTACTAATAGTGCTTGTGGACAGGATGTCATGTCTGCATCTTGTAGTATGAATAACCACTAAGAAGACAACAATGTGCAATGTATTAATTATTGAAACTGTCCTACTAATCAGTTGTGAAACTGTCTCACTGCTATCTGTTTCTCAAAAAAATTATTTATAAAACAATCAAAGCAAACAAGCGAACAGCCCAGATAAGGAGGGGCGTTGGCACCTTTCTCCTGTTTTCCTGTGAATACAAAGAGACCCACCCACTTCTGATCCTGATGAAACTGTCACTGTTTAATCAGAAAATTGGCTAGAGAGCAAAGAGGGTGTTTCATCCCCAGAAATGCAGTGCAGCAGGGTAGGTAGAAAGTATGGCTGGAGAGAAGGAAGGCTGAGCAGGTACCTGGCTCATGACTGACACTCACTTAGGGCTCATCCTCGCCCCCACACTTCCTAAGGGCAGGAAAGGCTTTCCATCTGTCCCCACAGCTGGCGCTGTTGCAGCGATCATTAGAATACGTTGGCAGTGGAAGACAGCTTCAACGCTTGCAGACCTTGCTGTCACTCCTACCCAAAGCAAATGGAAATAGTAACACCAACAGTACTATTATCTCACCAGGAGTGGGCTGGCTGTTCTTCAGCTACAGCCTTCGAAAGCCCCACCTATTACACTTTTCCCTGACTTTCTGTATATGGTGTGTGTGTGTGTGTGTGTGTGTGTGAGAGAGAGAGAGAGAGAGAGAGAGAGAGAGACAGAGACAGAGACAGAGACAGAGGGAAATAGAGAGAGACAGAGACAGAGAGATACAGAGAGTGGCAGAGAGAGAGAGCGGTACAGAGAGAGCATGAGGAAGAGAGAGAGAGGGAGAGAGAAAGAGGGAGGGAGATTTAGAGGGAGGGAGGGAGAGAGAGAAAGAGAGAGAGACAGAGACAGAGGCAGAGAGGCAGAGAGAGAGGGATACAGAGAGAGGGTGAGGAAGAGAGAGAGGGGGAGAGGGAAAGAGGAAGGGAGATTTAGAGGGGGGAAGGGAGAGGGAGGGAGGGAGAGAGAGAGAAAGAGAGAGACAGAGACAGAGAGGCAGAGAGAGAGCAATACAGAGAGAGGGCGAGGAAAAGAGAGAGGGAGAGGGAAAGAGGGAGGGAGATTTAGAGGGAGGAAAGAAGAGGGAGGGGGAGGAGAGAGAGAGAGAGAGAGAGAGAGAGAGAGAGAGAGAACAGAAAAGGAGGCAGGAAAGTATTCCTGAATGGGAGAAGCTACCTTGAATTTGCAGCCCAGGCTGTTCCTTCCCAGAGGATTTGCCTCTTTTAATTGTAGGAAAACTATGGAAATTAAGTCCATTTTAATGAGAGTATTATTTAGGAAATTTCCAGAAAATAATTTAGAGAGAACTTGACCATATTTGTCAATAGCCGCATTTAGAAAAAATGTCACAGATTTGATTTATACTGTCATTTCAATGGCTATCCACTCAAGAAATAATTTGAAATGCATGCAAAGATTTTTAAGTACAAAAATACAAATTTATAATTAAATTGCAAAAAGATGTTCAACCAATCATCACTCATTTATATTGAATTTGTTCAGCTATTAAACAAAGGAGGTTTTACAGAACATTAAGTGACACGAGAATAGTAATTGTTGCCTGAATTTCCTGTTTTTCTCATTCCAAATAAGAGCTCCATCCAAGTTATCTCAAATGAGAGGAAACTTTTGTTAAAGATGTATGTGCAGCAAAACTGGAGAGGGGAGACAGGCCATGGGGAGCCGGGAGCCTTTGGAAAAGGGCTTATCTGTCCACTCTCCGCTCTTCCCCAGTCATCCCGTTTCTGACCAGAGCAGGAAGCAGCGAGTGCCCGCCCGTTCTCGGATTGGCTTCACTGCCCTGCAGGCTGGGTTAAGGACACCGTCTCTTCCCTCTGAATAGAGTACCAGGAGGCAGACCTATGGACAGCAATGCGGAACTGAAGAAAGCAGAACGCAAAACCACCTGTGGGTGTCACTGCTGGCCTGCCCGATGACGGGTCAGCCACTCCATCTGCACGTGCGACGTACTCAGCGTGAGGTTCGCACAAGCCCGGCCCTCAGGGAGCTCAAGGGTGCGGAGAGAAAAAGGCCTCTGCAGTCCACGCAGGACGTGCCATGGTAGACAAGTGCTCCTGTTCACGCCAGGGAAGTATCCTGGAAATGACCGCGATGCCAATGGGCAAGAAAGTCAGCTAAGCGTGTCTGGTTCAGGTTTCTTCAAGCAATAGTGCAGAAAGAATAAAACTGGAGCCAGCCCCGCCTGCAGGCGCACTGAGCGGACGATGGAGTCCGGGTGTGTGTTTGTAATCATTTGATCAAATGGTGTGACATAAGGGGATATTGGGGGAAGGGGAGCTTTCTAAGCCACACTGAAGACACGTTAATTTTCTGGGCATAAGGCTTCTCTGTGCTAAGTTTGAACAGGGAACAGAAGTGACCACATTTACAAATTATGAAGTCCTGGAGCTAGGCAGACCAGGGAGCAGGTCACCGCAACGCAGCGGAGATCAAGCAGCCCATGCAGGGGATGATACCGGGAAAGGACGTACTTGAACGATGTTTGAAGTCAACCAAGCCTAGAAAAGGGTAATTCGTGTGGGTAGGACAGGAAGAGGAGTCAGGGATACGAGCCCGATTTGTAGCTGAGTGTAATTAACTGAGATCGCAAGCAGAAAAGCCAGCAAGGGAAAGGTAATAAGTTCAATTTTAAACACCGTGAGTTTGCGGCGTTAATGGGACATCTAGGAGAGAAGCCCAGGAGGGCATTCTGCATGAGCATCTGGCATTCGGGACGGGCTCAGAGAGGACCCGACAGGATGTGCTGTGTGGTCCATACCTCAGACCATACCTCAGATAATGAATGTGCACGAGAGAGTATGGGAATTCAATTATAATTATAATTATAATCTTTATAATTAATGAGTGAGAAAGGAAAAATACCTGAAGATAAGGCATAAAGGGCAAGCAAAGGAAGAGGAACTCATGAGAAAAGAGACTCAGACAGCGAGGGAGAGAATGCAATGAGCCAAGTGGCACCGGCACCAAAAAACAGCATCAGGAAGAAAGAGTGACTGGGTGATGAAGAGCGATTTCTTTATTCTTTTTTTTATTTTAAAGAGTGAAAAATAGAGCTGGCAAGATAGCTCAGTTGTCTAAAGTGCCTGCTTAGGCAAGCTTAGGCAGGCGCGGGGGGCAGGGGTTTGATCCCTGGCAACACATGCTGCACCAGCCCCACCCTCAGGGCGGGCTGAGCCTGCCAAACAAACAAAAAAAAAATTTTAATTAAAATAAATATATAAATAATAAAGAAGGGACACAAGTCCGCATCTTGTACAGCAATTAACCACTAAGAAGAATATATGCAGTGCATTATTTGTTGAAATTGTACTTCCGATTTGATTTGAAACTGTCTCATTGCTATCTGTTTATCAATAAAACTTTGAAAAAAATAAAAAAAAATAAAGAAGGGAAAACAAAAACAATGGTACAGAATTTCAAAATAAGATAGCAGAAAATGAACAGTGGTTAATATAGTGCATGTTATAATCTTCAGAGTAGTTGCTCGGATTACAAGATATAGGATTGCAAAACTGCTCAGACAAGATGAAAGTCTATTTATAATACATACCATGTCTATGAGCCAAAGGAGGAAAAATATCACAATTGTAGAAATAGATGATAAAATCAAATAGCTATTTTATTTATTTTTTTAATTAATTTTATTGAGAAAGAAATAGCAATGAGACAGTTTCACAACAGGTTAGTAGGAGAGATACAATAAATAATGTTGTTGTCTATACTATGAATAATAGTTATTCATAGTACAGGATACAGACATGATATCTTGTCTAAACACTATTAGTACAAATTTTTCTTCTCATTGAACTAAGAGAGAGTAGCTGTACAGCTAATTTGTATATACAGATATATATTTTCTTTTTCACTACAAAATGGTCCTTCATTTATATCTCCCTTTTTATTTACTTTTGTCAGAGATGGGTATTCCATTACCATTCAAATATTGTAGGTGTGTGAATTCAGCAAAATAAACCACTATAGTCCAGTAGTCCATAATAGTAGTGGGTTTTCCATAGGACTGGCAATGTCAGAAGTTGTTGACTTGAGTCTTTTACAGCTCAGTGTATTAATATGGCTTTGCTTTTTATACCTTGTGTTTATACTTTTCTGCTAGATGGTTAAGAACAAGATAAAGCAAGAACTATATAACAAAACATATAACTTTTGTATCTGCCAACGTCAGTCAAATCCCCTCAGAATTTACCCTGAAATCCTGTACCGCAGTTTATAGATCCTTTTTCAGTGTCAGCCATGTGGATGAGTCACGGCCATTGCTTGACCAATTTGCTCTCTGTGAAAGCCTGAGAGAATGTTTTCTCTCTAGGTGACTCTCCTTAGGCACACTCTACATCGTTGATCACTTTCCTCTGTGGTCCTATAATCTTCTTGATCAGAAAAATAATTTTAATCTGGGGAGATAACTGGGTGGTCTAAGTGCCTGCCTGGAAAGTGCAAGGACCCAGGTTTGACCCCCAAGACCACACGCCATGCCAGCCCTGGAACCCCAGGCATGCTGTGCTGGCCACCAAAGCTGGGCATGGTGGAGCACACATGTAATTCCAATTCTGGGGAGGCTGAGACAGGAAGATCACTAGAAGTTCAGGCTGTATAGCGAGACCCTATACCAAGTAAATAGGTAAATAAATAAAATACTTTTATAAAATTTAAAAAACAAATATTTTAATGACAATACTTCTTTTATGTAGCTATGTGTGTGGATATATGCAGAGTACTGACACATACGTGTGCAGGCATGTGTGTAGGGCAGGCTCTGAAACCTCTCCAGATTTTAGGGTTCCCTGGATGAAGCACAGTGCTACATATGCATGGCTATGATTTATTACACTGAGAGAATGTAAAGCAGACCCAGCAAAGGAAAGAGGCCATGGGCGAAATCCAGAAGGAGAACAGTTGCCAGCTTCCAAGAGACTTCCCCCAGTAGTCAGTTCCTCCACGTGAGAGTTCTAACAATGAGATTGAAATGTCCATGGGGAGCGCTCCTTGTAGACTCAACATCCACCTGTCTTACCAGAGGCTGTTACACAGATATTCTGCCTTTCTAAAACCTGCGCAGAAAAGTAGTTGAGCACAAACAACTGAAGTGAGACTTTTCTTAACAGGGAAAAGTGGGAACACCCCCCTAATCCAGGCCCCAGCTGCTAGCCCGTGGCCCACCTTATAAGCAATGCCTCCTAAAAATGGCAACCTTGAGTTTTCTGTGTGGGTCCTTCTTTCTATGTCAATCTATATTTGTTCCTATGTTTACTGCAGTGCTGTTATTCACAGTAACCAATCAAAATGGAATCAGCCTAAATGTCAATCCGCTGATGAACAGAGAAAGAAAATGCGGCACATATCCACAATAGCATATTACACAACCATTAAAAAAGAGAAATCTGAGCTAGAGAGACAGCTTGGCCTTCTAAGCACCTGCCTGGCAATCACAAGGACCCAAGTTTGACTCCAGGTACTGGTACTGTGTGCTGAGCTGGCTCTGGAACCCCAGGTGCACTGAGCTGGCCACAGAAACCAGGCATGGGGGTACATGCCTGTAATCCCAGCACTGGGGAGGCCGAGACAGGAGGATCACTGCAAGTTTGAACTATGTAGAGACTGTGTTAACAAATAAATTTTTAAAAATTAAAAAAAAGTGAAATCCTGCCATTTGCAGCAACATGGACAGAACAGGACTCCATTATGCTAAATAAAATACACCAAGCACAGGAAAACAAGAATCACATGATCTCGCTCCCAGGTGGACTCTGCGAAGCTGGTGTCACAGAGGTTGGGAGCAGAATGGCAGGGAGAGCAGGGCAAGGAGGGACAGGAAAAGGTTGATCTATGAGAATTAAGTGATAGTTTGATAAGAGCAAGGTGTTCTAGCATGCCCCTGTTCAGGAGAGTGACTGCCAAAAAGCACTACAGACTACAGACTTTGAAAACCTAGAAGGGCTTTGAATGTTTTCACCACTAAGAAATGATAAATGTTTGCAGAGATAGACGTGTTCAACCTGATTTGGACACTATGTGAGGTACGCATGTATTAATACCTCACTTGCTACATTGTAAATACGTGTAATTTTGTTTGTCAATTAAAACTACACAGTTAGGAAAATATGTGAAAAAAGAAGGGCAATTAGGCACAAATGAGAAAGTCCAGAGAAATTCTTTCCTCTGGTAGAAAATCAGGAGTGCGGTGTCTTATCTCCGTGATTGCTGAGTACTATTCTAGAACTACTAATCAGTACAAGTCAATGAGAAAGAGGAAAAACCAAGCAGCATAAATGTAGTCAAGGAGAGGAGCATAATTATTATCAATAAATGAACCAGGATTACACTTGAAATTTACAAAAAGTATATTGTAGGAAGTAACAAAACAAGAGAATTTAGGCTATTTAAGAATACACCCCAAATCAGAATATATTTTTTAAAAGCAAGAAGGATAAATGCAGGGTAAAAAAACAGACACAAATTCAGGAAGTTGATTCAGTGCATGCAAGAGATTGGCAAAAGGGAGAGGTCATCCCAGCTAACCCTAGGAGAGAGGCTGCTCAGGGTGGAGCAGGCTCCTGGACGGCTACAACGCTGAACAACGCACTGGGCTCGGTCAGCCAGAATTGAGTGTGTGGTCCCTCGCATTAGCAAAGAAAAATTTCAGAGGAGTGTAAAAAGTTTTCAGGTAAGATAATATTGCAATAACTTGGAAACAGTGTTCTAGTTGAGAACACGCAAGTAGTTTTATTTTTGTTTATCTATTTATTTTTATGTATTTAGTACAGGGTCTACAAGGTCTCACTGTGTAGATCAGACTCATAGTGATTCTCCTGTTTACAGCCTCCCAAGGACTGGGATTACAGGCATGAGCCACCATGCCAAGTCTCAGTTGGCATTTCAGTGCGACCCATGGGTTGGGGCCGGCACAGCACACTGGGAATTGAACCTCATCCCCGGTGTCTGCCTAAGCAGGCGCTTTAATCTGCTGAGCTATTTGGCCATCGCTCATGCAGGTAGTTTTGAGATGAGTTGGATAGGTACAAGTTTTGAGAGTCTTACGAGAACAGCATCTACAATGGTATAGGACTCAGGTGGGGTATTTTAGGAGGGGGCCAGAGTGGTGGGAGCGAGGAAGGCAAAGCTGCGGTAATGTGGTGATGGGTAGGCAGTGCAGGTACCAGACTCTAAGTAGTGGGTGTGAGAGTGCGTGGAGGCCCTGTGACAACTTCTACGCCCACTGCCCAGAGGGTCACAGCACTGCGCAGGACAGAAAAGACTGACACAGGGCACAGTGCAAAAGCCTAAACTCTGAACTCACTCTCTTCTTTGTCCTCAAAACGACAGCACTAGAATCAGTGGCTATAGCTTGTTTAGAATTTCAGAAAACTGGGGAATGATCTTTAAAATTCTTTTCATTCTTTCACTCCCTTAATGCATGGCCTACATTAACTGAAGGGGGAGAGATAAGTGGCAATAAAATAATTACTACAAATTAGAAATACATTGTGAGTGAAAAATATTGCTGTGTTAAGGAGAAAGCTTTCACTTTGTGAAATTATAAGCAGAAAGCCCACAATGCCCTCCTCTGAAGAAGTACACAAAAGTTGGTGAAGAAGGCCGAATTCAGCTGTCTCTAGATTATCATTTGAAAGTTTTCCATGTGTTTGTAATTCTGATATAGTTAAAAAGTAAAGAAGGCTAAAATGTCATATTGGAAAAAGCAGAGATGTCACTTTGATCTGAAATTAGGGAGAGAAGGAAACGCCAAATAATAATGAAATGCTGGCTAGAGGTCAAGCGAAACAGAAATTAGAAAGAACAAAGCCCATTGACAAGTGCGGTCCTCGTGAGCTCACGAGACTCTGATGCGGGCCTCGAAGGATGCAGACAGAACCAGCTTGTACATGCCGCATGATGGAGCAAGACCCGCACTGCATGCCCAGCTGGAAAGTGAAGTACAGCGTGCAAATTCTAAAATGTTGTTGTTATTGCTAAGGTTTAATAAAAAGACATGCACACTTTTGATAGTAAGGAGCCTACCAAGAAATGAGAAATCCAACTGAAAAATTATTCAGTCATTTTTTAATTCCAAAGTGAAATATTCAAAAGTAAAATAAATTTTAGGTGCCTGGACCTGGGATCTAGAACAAGGCATGAAGTCTTTATTATGGGCAGGTATGGCGGCACACGGCTGCTACCCCAGCTGCTCATAAAGCCCAGGCAGGAGAGCCGGAGAAGGATCATGAGTTTGAGACCAGGCTAAGTAACATAGCAATATGCTTATAAGTAGATAAATAAATAAATAAGTGAGCAAACCAGGGTCTACAAGGTATACAAAATCTTTATTATAATGACAGAACATTTTGTAGAACTAAAAACAAAATAACAAAAAGAAGAATTTCTGTTTTCAATATTGGTGTAATGACCAAGTTTCTATTTTCAACATTGGAATGTTGACCAACGCTTCCCCCAAGAGCAGCTAGAAAATCTGGACCAGAACATGAAAGCAACGACTTAGTGCATTGGTGAGTTGCCAAAGAAAACAGGACCAGAGAAACAGAAGTCCAGGGAGAAGAGAAACATACTGAGGTAAACATATTCTCTAGCAGTTTTCCACTGGTGACATCTGCTGATTTTTAAGCTGAAAAAGAAACAGCAGAAAGAGGTTGCCAATAGTTGGGATTATGAGATGGGATGTTGACAGCCCCCTAAGGCTCCAGAAGCAAAACTTATAGTGGAGGACTACCAAGGCAGGCCGGGCTCCCAGGGAAGTTAATTCAGAAAGAAACAACAGTGGATCCAGTAATCTGCACCAGATCCCCCTGAGTAAATAGGCTCCCTTTCATGAAGCACCCGACATCAAAGAGGCCAAGAAGAAAGCAGGCTCTAGCAGTCTTGGAAGAGAATCAGCTCTTGGGATGCTCATGAAACTAGCAAGATAAAAACACAACCCAAGACTCATAAATATCCCGATTTCCAAGTGAAAATTGGAAAGAACTGTATCACAGGAGAAGGCATAAATTGGACATAAAGCATATCTCACAAAACTGAATCAATTCCGGCCCAACTGCTGGTGAGCCACTAAGGTAAATTCTTTTTGGAGGAATAAAACAGCAGCTTCAATATACACCAAAGATTTTTCATGCGTGTTGTTCAACCATCAGTAAAATGTTATCAGGATTTTTAAGATGCAGGAAAAATAGATCAAAAGTGAAGAAAAAGGAAAAGCGGTAAATATAGATGGTGGTCTATTTTCATTAATATGTGTTCCAGATAAATTATTAGAGAAGGATTTTTAAATAACCTTAATTAAAATGCTCAGGAATGCTGGGGAGGCTGAGACAGGGGGATCATTACAAGTCCAAGCTATGTAGTGAGATCCTTTACCAAATAAATAAACAAATAATTTTTAAAATTCTCAGCAAAATGGATGAAAACATGGGCAATCTCGGCATTACATTGGTCTACATTAAAAATTAAATCTAGGGACTGGTGAAATAGTTCAGCGGTCTGAAGCACCTGCTTAGGCAAGCTTAGGGAAGTGCTCAGGGATTCCGGCACCACATGCTGCACCAGCACCGCCCCGTGGGAGGAGTGAGCCACCACAAAAAATAAATACATAAAATAAAAATAAAAATAAAGTCTATTAAGAATTATATTTAAAATTAATCAAATACAAAATATAAGAACTGATTTTTACAAAGTGATTTTTTTTCAAAATAATGAAAGATACAAGACAGCAGAAAAGAGGACTAGCAAATACAAGACAGATCAACAGAAAATGTCCAGATTAAACAAAATAAGATACAAGAAATACATAAAAGGGCATGAGAAAATTGTGAAACTCAGCCTAGAGTTGTAGTAGGTAATCCAGCAATCGTTGCTGAAGGACAGGAAGCAGGCGGCAAAAAGCAGTAAATAAAGAGACAATGACCGAGAATTTTCCAAAATTTTGAAAGTCATTAAGCTACAGATTCAATAATTTTTATAGGGCTGGCCAAATCGCTCAGCGGATTAAAGCGCCTGCAAGCAGGAGCAGGGACGGGGATTCAATCGCTGGGCTTGGTATGCTGGCCCCGCCCCTGGGGCCCTCTGAGATGGCGATTGAGACTGGGCATGGGGTCGCGCGCGCTTGTAACCACAGCTCTTGGGAGGCTGTAAACAGGTGGATCACTATGAGTCCAATCTAGTATCGAGAACTTGAACACTGCGTTGATCATTCCCTAAAATACTGAAAAAAATAATAATTTTTATAAATTTGTAGACTAATTCCTCTTGTAAAAAGAAATCACATAGAGATGTGCTATGGTTAAATTGTTGAAAGTCGAACACAAAATAATCTTTGAGCACCTAGAAAATGATATGCTAAGGAGGCCAGAAGAAATGAAGTAGTTTCACAAATGTTAAAGAAAACAGTTGTCAATTAGGAATTCTGTCTTTTGGAAAAAATAAGGTTCGTAAAAGACAAAAGCAGGGGCTGGGGAGATGGCTCAGTGGAATAAGAGCTTCCACAGCAAGTGCAAGGGTCTGAGTTCAATCCCCGGTTCTGCAAAAAAACAAAAACAAAAACAAAAAAACATAAAAGTAAAATTGAAAAGATCAAAAAGATTCTTCTACAATAGAACTCTTCTAAGACTAAGAGAAATATGGAAGGTGATTCAAGAAAAGCTTAGAAATATAGAGGGAGATTGACATCTCACCTGAGCCGGAAAGGTCTTTTTTATTTATTTATTCATTTTTAGTTAAAAAGGTCTTAAAAGGTTAAATATTTGATAAGCTTAATCTCTTTCTCTCTCTCTATGTATATATAATATATAACATATATTTTTATATATAGTATATAAATATATATAGTGTGTATATATACAGTTTGTATATATAGTGTATATATGTAGTGTGTATATATAATATATATGGTAGTGATATTACATATCAGATTTAAATTATATGTAGAACAAAAAAGCATAGTTACAAACAAAGGATGGAAGAAGGTCTAATAGTTAAAACATTCTGAATTGTTTCATTGTCTATAGTGCTACAAGATCATTCCTATTTTTTATGTATTTGGTACACGTTCTCACTGTGCAGATCAAACTCCTAGTGATCCTCCTGTCTCAGCCTCCCCAGCACTGGGATTACAGGCATGCCCCACCATGCCCGGATTTGGTGTCCAGCTCAGAGTGCCTGGGATGGGCCAGGAATTGAATCCCAGTCCCTGCAGATGCCTAAACAGGTGCTTAGTGCACTGAGCTATCTTGCCTGCCCAAGATCATTCATTTAAATTAGTCTACTGATTTATATAATTTCTATGTAGGCACTAAAAGAAGACAAAAGAGTGTATAACTAATGAAGTGGGGAAAAAGAGGAATGATAAATTTTTTTCTGTGTTTAGAGTAGTTATTTTTAAGGAGCAAAAGCAAAAACAAAGACAAAAGCAAAGCAACAGAGAACAATGCAAATGGTACAAAATTTCAAAAACAAGAATAGAAAGTTAACAATAATTGTTATATTACATATTATTATCATCAAATTTGTTGCTCAGATTACCACATATAGGTATTAAGATTGGTCAAATAATTAAACATTAATTCTTCCTTTTGGGCCAGCGAGATAGCTCAGCAGACTAAAGCACCTCTGTAGGCAAGTGCAGGGACCACATGCTGAGCCAGCCCTGCCCTCAGGGTGGGCTAAACCGACCACACACACACACACAGACACACACATACACAAGACACACACACACACACACACACACACACACACACACACACATGAAAGGAAATTATTCCTTTCAATCAACCTTAAATTTCTTGTCCTTTTCACTTTTTATTTTACTTTAAAGAGTGTGATAATAATTGATAAGGCATTAGAAACAGTTTGCATTTAGAAGAAGAAAATGAGAGGTATTGCACCATGGATTTTTACTGTACAATGCTGTCCTTGATGTAGACATTAGCATACAGAGTTGGTCAAAGTAAAATTTTGAACATGAACTGGTACTTTCAAAAAGCCGATAGAAATTAGTAGGACAATCAGAATGAGGCAAATTTTGAAGAAGAGCAAAAAGAGCACGTAGAAAAGACACAAACTAAGGCAGTAGATTTAATCTCAGCTAGAACTATGATTACATTTAAACTAAGGGAAAAATACATTTTAAATAGTGTGTCACATTACATGTTGAAGAATGAAAGATATGTTCATGTCATGACATTCAAGTTTTGAAAGCATAAGGTGCAAGCAGTAAGAGGCAGGTGACGTATCTACAGTGATTTCAGAAAGTTAGCTTTAAAGCAAGAATCTTCAATACACGCCAAGTGGTATATTTCATGATAATAAGAGGTTCGGTCTATACAGAAGATGTGATCATTGTAAACTTATATGCACAGTCTTGTCTCAGTGTAAATAATGGAATGATTTTTAAACACTAGGAGAGAAAATCATAAAATCAACAGCACTATAAAAGGTCCTATGTTATGATTCAGATTTTCTCCCAAGATGCAAACCAGTTTAACATAAGCAAAGCAATAAATGTGACCCTCCGCATTGACAGAACAAAGGACAAAAGCTATCTAATCATTACAAAGGTGTGGAAAGAGCCTTTAAGAAAATACAAAAGGTTCTTATTTAAAAATTCTGAAAAAATAAATCATAGAGGGAACATACTCCAACTCAATAGAGGTCATGGAGAAGCGCACAGCTAGTGTCATGCTCCAAGGTGAAAAGCTCTCTGTTTGCTCCTGTGAGACCAAAAAATAAGTCAAGGCTCTTCAGGGTGTTCCTATGTACCACTGCTAATCAGCACGGCCCTGGAGCCCATTAAAGCAATAAGGCAAGAAAAAGAAAGACGAGGCATTCAGAGAGGGAAGGAAGAAGAAAACCTGATTGTGTCTGTTGGGGATCTGAATAGAGCTGGAAAGTTCTGGGAACTGATAAATTTCTGTGATCTGTTGCATGTTAGAACTGATGAATTTAGTAAAATTCACACACAAAAAAAAGGTAAAATTATCATCCACTGAGGATCAACTAACCAAAATAGAAATTAAGAAAATAATTTTATTTGTACTAGCAGCAAAAAATAAAAAAGAAATACTTTTACCTGAAGAAGAAAAAAATATGTATCATAGTAACTATGAAATGTATGTGTCAAAAGTTAGAGGCAACACAAATGAGTGAAAAAATACTCTGAGCACATGGAGTTAGGAGGGAAATTCACATTAAAAATGACAAAGAGGCATCGTCCCACTCCAGCTAGAGTGACTGCTAGCAAAAGGAAAAAGAAAAGGTAACAATAAATGCTGGCAAGAATATGGAGAAAAGGAAAGTGTGTACACCCTTGGAAAGAATGAAAATTAATGTAGCCTTTATGAAAAATACTGCAGGGCTGGAGAAATAGCTCAGCAGTCTAAGAGCCTGCCTGTAGAGTGCAAGGACCCTGGTTCGATCCCTGGTACTGCATGTCGTGCTGGCCAAGAAACTGGGCTTGGTGGTGCATGCCTGTGATCCCAGCACTGGTGAGGCTGAGACAGGAGGATCACTCTGAGTCTGAGCTGCTTAGTGAAACCCTGTGCCAAGTAAGTAAGTAAAAGATTATTTTAAAAAAGAAAAATACTGTAATACAGAGAGTCTCTAAAAAACCAAAACAAAAAAAAAAACTGGGCCAGGGAAATAACTTAGTAGAATAAGCACTTGCCTGGAGAGCTCAAGAGCCTGAGTTCAACCCCTAGTTCTGACAAAACAAACAAACAAAATAGCATAGCAGAAGACAGACAATCTCACTTTTGGATATAATCTGTTATGATTTAAATGTGTCTCTTGAAATTCATATGCCATGAACTAGGACCACAATGTGGTGTTGAAAAGGAAGACCCTTGAATCAAGGTTTGCTTAGGTGCTGTGGGCTTTGCCTTCATGAATGGATTAGGGCACTTCTCCTGGGAATCGGTACTTATAAATGGACGGGCTTGGTTCATTCTGTGTGTGTGTGTGTGTGTGTGTGTGTGTGTGTGTGTGTGTGTCTGTCTGTCTGTCTGTCTGCTGTCTGTCTGTCTGTCTCTCCCTCTCTCTCTCTCTCTCTCTCTCAGTGTTTCTGTCTTTCTCTCTCTCTTTCTCTTTCCCTCTACTTCTTCCTATGATTTTGAACTTCTGTCTCCGAGATTGTGACAAACAAATTTTTGGTTATTAAAACTGTCCACCCTGTGATATCCTATTAAGCCTTACCATACCTTTTAAAAATTCATTTTAATGAGAAAAAAAGATAAAATAGCTGTGAAGCAGTTTCAAAACAGGTTAGTAGGGAAGTTACAATAATTAACACATTGCATATCATTGTCTTCATAGTAGTTATTCAGAGGACAAGATGCAGACATGCTATCTTGCCTAAACAACATTAGTACAATCCTTTCTTCTAAATGAACTAAGAGAAATTAGCTATATATATATATATATATCTTAACTATTTTGTGTATGCATATATATTTTTTTCTTTCTTTTTTCACAACAAAATGGCCTTTATACCATATCTTAAGGAGTTGAAATCTTTATGTTGAAAACACATCATGACAGTATTGTGCAATATAAAAAATCAACCTAAGTGTTCTTCAACAGATGAATGGATAAAAAAAAAGTGGCAAGCAAGCACAACAGAGTATATTATTCAGCATTTTCAGAAGAAGGAAAGTCTTCATTTGTAATAACATGGTGAAAGTGAAAGAAAGACATTGTGCCCTGGAGGGAAGCCAGGCCTGGAAAGCCTGATGCTGTGCAGTCTCACTCACTTGTGTGTGGGAGCTAAAAGGCCGAAGTCCCAGACAGAAGGAGCACAGGGTGGGTGCCCACCTCTGGAGGAGGACTGGAAGGAGCCAAGGGAGAGGGCAGGCAAGGGCCCACAGGTCCGCAGTGCACACACATAGCATAAAACGCATTCAGAAATTTGATTTATTCTTGGATCATACTCTTTGCCCAGACTGGGAAGTTCTTTTAAATGGTTAATATTGAGATGACCATCTCTTCTATGAGAATTATACTGCCTGTTCTAGACCACTCAGGTCGAGCCTTTACTCCCTTTGAGAGTTTTCAACAAATGTGAATGTGCCACCTTCGTTTTCAATGCTGTATGAAAACAAAAAGCAAAATCAAATCTCAAAACTACAACTCATTAAAATAAAATCACTGGATCTCACTTCAAAAAAATAAATAAATTAAATAAAGTCAAAAATAAGAATAAATTTTATCTCAGAAAATTATAGAACAGACAAATATAAAAATGATAAGGCTTGAACAATAAAATGAACAAATTTGTCTTAATTGGAGTACTTAGAATATTGCTCTTAATTTTTGCATTTTCTCAAAAATGAAGTAATGTATATGTGTGAATCATAGAACAAGCTTCCAAAAGACACAAAGAATTGACATCACACAGAGTATTTGTGTGCTAGATATTTTTATTTGACAAAATGCTTAAAGTCCTTAGTTGTGCAATAAAGGTAGGAGAAAAATCCTATAAGTCTGAGAAAATAATTTCTTTCTCATTCTTAGATAATGTTGTATATAAAGAAGATTTCAAAGGAATCAATAAACTATTATGAAAGCTGAATTTAGTAACATGGCTGGATGCAAAATCATTTGTATCTCTATAATCCACAAATGTTTAGAAAATGAAACTGAACAAACTGGAGAACGGGAACATGCGATATTAATAGGCCAGAAAGAAGAGCTAAAATAAAATCTTATAATTAGATATTGAGTATAATGGATAAAATGTGAGCTGAAAACAAGAAATGCCCTGAAAAAATTAGGATAAAATTTTATCCTTTAATAAAAATATATCATTAGCAAAGCCCAAGATTAAAATGATAGAGAAACAGTTAAGCTCTGATAAGAACTAATGTGTTTTCCTGCATCATTTTAGCTTGTTGTTGTGTGCCTGTTTTCTCAACCTCAAGTTTTATTTCCTAGTGTGCTATTTTGCTTCTCACTCTTTTATCATTGGTTATAGCTTTAAAACACTCAATTTAATCTCTGCTTTTTTCCCATATCATAGTGTGCTTGCATTCAATGTGCAATATTATGCAATAAATATTTATTCTATAAACTAATGAATATGTAATTTAATTAATCTGTCATCCCTTCCCTGCCAGCTTAGCGTTGATGTTGGACTGAATTCCCTTGCAATCCCAAAGTCCCAGGACCCAGAGTTCCTCAGTTTTCAGAAGCCTACTTCCTACTACGCCACATCCGGAGTCACTGTACTCTGGTATATTTATTTTTTGGATACAGGAAATGAAAATATTTTCACTGAGAAAATAAGGTTATGACAGAATGTTCTAGAAGGTGTGCCACTTCCTTTTGTAATCAATTTCCTCCATCTTATGAATTTAATATTTCCTTATCTTATAAGTATCACACAAATATAATCTTGGCCAAAGAACATACACAAAGAAAGAGCAGAGATTTATAAAAAAAATTAATTTCCCTGCCCAAATGTATACATCTCATAAAACAAATCAAAGTGGTCCAGAGCACTAACATTTGTGAATTTATGAAGTTTTTCATTTCTGTCCCATTGCCATTCATTATTTGGGGAAGGAGCACTAACAATGTAAATTAATTCTAACAAAAATCACTACGTAATCAATAATAATCTTTCATCTGTCTCATTTTTAGTGCCTATGGAAATAGAGACCACTTTTAAGAAAGAAATGAATGTGTGAGTGACTTTCTATATAATGATTATGAAATTCAAAAACACACATAATAGAAGGAACTTTAGAACAACCCCTGAGCCAAATACCTTTCTCAAATAGGGAAGTTTGACTATATCCAGAAACTAGGGCAGTTTCTGAACTGTACAATAATAAGAGAAGGTGGGGGGTTCCCACACCATCCAGAGTAGTGATGGCAGAGACCTAGTGATCTCACAAATTGCCCTTTCCTGACCTCTTAATGTCTACATCAATTTCAACTTTTATTTACTGCCTACATTTTTCCTCCTCTTAGTTACAGATACAACTCAGAACCACAGTTGTACCACTAATCTCCCACTTTTGTTCTGAATTTCTCCAAAAAGCCATCCTCGGATAACCATCACTGCAAAAACCTTGTGTTTTGCCTTCATTTTTCCCCCCTTTTGGACAACTGAATTGTAGAATGAAACTAAGCAGCGGCACTGCCAGGATTAATAAATAGCTGACTGTACTAACTACAACTGATTTTTCCTTTTCAACAAAACTGAAAAAATCTTTATGAGCTGGTGGAGCAAAAGCCCGGTCAGTGGCTGTCGGATTCCTCACTGTAGTACACTGTACCACCACTCACCCACGAAAGGCGTTTGTGTTTCTAAACCTCGTGAAACCCACTTTAACTCTAAGATATCCCTCAATCTACCTGAGCATCTTTAGAGGGAGAAGTCAGGAGTATTTGTTCAATAAGCTCTGCAAGTTATTCTAACATCTAACATGTTTTAAAATGAAGTGGTCGGAGTGAATAGATGCAAAATAACTAATCAAAGTCATGACTTTTAAATGAATATGACATTTTACCTTTAGAAAAAAAACTTTCCCTTGCATTTTCCTTATAACAGTAGCTTTCAATAGAAGAAACTGCTTGAGATCTCTGACGACGCACACAACCAGCAAAGAGAGCCCTCACTGGTACTGGAAGACTGTGTCCTCGGACTCTAGAACTCTTAGAAACAGCCCCACGAAGAATATAAAGTTGCAGTTGCTCTTAGGTTGGAACCTGAAGGGAAAGAACCACCAATATTTCTTCTCTTGGACTCTGCACAAGAACATCACCTTTTAAAACAGTAACCATTATCAGTCAGAAAGATGCTTAATTCCATTTGCAGAAATTTGGTCTTAGCCCTGAAAACTCAAGATGGATCTTCTTTCCTGTCAACTTCTCTGAGTCCCAGAAGCAGTGATCAATATAAATCAGTTTGTCATCTGAAATGCAGTAGTACAGTTTCTTTGTAGGATTTAAATTCCAAGATATCTGTCTGTTTATAATGTTCGGTATGAAAAAATATGAGGGCCGGCCAAATACTCAGCGGATTAAAGTGCCTGCAAGCAGGTGCAAGGGCTGGGGGTTTGATTCCCGAGCCTGCAGTGCCGGCCTTGCCCCCTGGGTGCACTGAGATGGCAATTGAGACTGAGCGTGGTGGCACACACCTGTAATACCAGCTCTTGGGAGGCTGTAAACAGGCGGATCACTATGAGTCTGATCTAGTAGTGAGACCCTGAACACTCTGTAGACCCTTCCCTAAAATACTAAATAAATAAATAAATAAATAAATAAATAAATAAAAAGTAAGTGAAGTAGATCCTTGACCAGCACATGTTTGAGTTTCTTGAGTGCCAAATGTTGCCTGGATTCTTTACCCGCTGTTGTTTAGGGATATGCTAGAGCTCTCTTGTATGATCAGAACTTGTTAGTCACTTCCAGTCCCTGGGACAGAATATCTGGCATCTACAACTTAAAGGAGGAGAGGTTTATTTTATTGTGCAATGTCAGGGGATTCAGTCCATGGTTGGCTGGTTTCAGGACCTGGCAGAGGCACAGGCATGGCAGTCAGGCAGCAGAGAAAGGAGAAGGCACAAAGATACATCCGGGACACCCTGCCACCAGGAGCTACTCTTCTGACTAGGCCACATCTCCTAATAACATATTCAGCTATGAAGTAATCATTGGGTGAGTTCACCCGTGAGTACAATGCCCCATCTTAATCTCCTCCAAAGGTCCCACCTCTGATCACCTTTTTGGATATTTTAGGTCTAAAATATAAACAAAATCTATTCAGATAAAAATCTTCTATCATTTTGTTCAAATGTCCTGCTGCTACAGAAATTTAGCATGCCTTTATTTGTCAGTTTTGGTCATTTGTCATCTTGTATGTTGGACTCTCTGATTATTTCTCATGCATTTTATTTTTCTGATTATTTACAGAAATGTGTCTTTTAAAAAAATCCTGTGTTTTGAGCAATCAGTGTCTCTTTTTAAGAATGTTATTGTGAATACCTTATTTATTCATTTGACAACTTCCTTATTACTTTCTTGATCTGTAAACTTGGAATTTATGTCAAGAATCTAAAGTCTGAAAAATCTTCAGATACTGCTCTTACTCTGTGAAATTGAAATTCACACCAAGACTCTAAAGTCTTAAAATCTTCAGATACTATTTATGTAAACAAAACTATAAAAGATGAGACAATAAACTAGTGTTCTATGACTATAAAGTTTGTTGTTTGGTTTATTTTTTTGTGACTTCTTCACCCACGTGAATATGTGAACTAGGCTGGTCTTTGCTTCATAGCATAAACTAGCCTATTGATAGTCAAGTAAAATACTTCCAGTCCTTTGTTCTTAAAATGCATTTTTCACCCAATAGCTAGGGTCACTGACTTAAATACAGATATAATGATGACAAACCCTTTAATGACTCTTCTATTGTGTACCAAGACCATAAGTCTCAATTCTTTGACCTAATGACAAGTTAGACCTTTCATATCTTGATCATATTTATCTTCACTCCTCATTATGGCTCTTCAAAACATACTGCTTACTGGTAGTCACACACACACACACACACACACACACACACACACATATTTTTTCTCCCCACTTACACTCTAAGGTCTAGTTGGTGCCACTTTCTTAAATTTTTCCTCTACTTACAAATTTCAGTTCAGGTCTGCCTGTAGAAATCCTTTCATGCTACTTAAAATTGCCTGGATGAAGGATATGTGAGTGGAAAGTTGGTTTTCTGCTCAGTTAAATGACACCAGTATTATACTGGAGAGGTGGTGAATTCAGTCAGGAGATAATGTGAATTCAGTTCCATGTATTCAAGAGACTCCCAGGCAAAGATGTCCACCAAATACTTAATGTATTTGCATAAAGCTCACAGGTAGGGTCAAGTACTGCTCTACAAGTCATTGATGAATTGGAGAGCAGCAACCCAAGGGTCACTTTAGGTTTCCAAATATGTAAGCCCCTGAGTGACTTCATGCAAGTCATCTGAGAGCAGGAGAGATGATGGATCAGATGATGAAAAAGAACCTCAATAATACTAGCTTGGAGGTACATGGAATCCTTATATCCCATAGTTTAACACATTGAACTTTCATTCCCCCTTCACAGCAGATTGAGTCCAAACAGTGACACAGGGCACAGGCTCCTTCTAACTGGAAGTACCACTACCTTCAATAAATGCCTGGGACTAGAAAGGCCAGAGAGAGTGAAATTTTGCATGTGAGAGGGTGATAGCTTTCATCACTGTGACAAAGTCCCTGGGAGATACAACTTCAAGGAAGAAAAGTTCATTTGGGGTCATGGTTTCAAAGGGTGTGGTCCATGGCTGGCTGGTTCCATTGCTGCAAGCCTGACCTGGGGCAGAACATCATGGGGGAGAGGGTGGGAGGGGCACAGATGTTCACCTCAGAGAAGCCAGGAAGCAGAGACAGAGGGAAAGAGCCAGGGGAAAAATATAGTATTTAAAGACACAGCTCTCGGCGACCTATGTCATCCAGTTAAGCCCCACCTTCTCGATTTCATCTATTCACCCATAGTGTTGTCATGTGATGAATCCATTCATGGATTGGGGCTTCCAAAATCCCATCAGCTGGCAAATGAGGCTTCCATGCAATGAACCTTCTTGGAGACATAGCACAGGGACTGTGAAGAAGTAAATATGAAAGTTAATCTCCTCCACATATATTTAAGTGACTAAAATAAAAATGGTTCCCCTGAACCACGAGGGACCAGGAAACCATTTAGTGAAGAGCTGGGAAGAAGAAAATAAGCACGAAAGTTATTGAGCATTACCATGAACTATTTTAGCAATCAACCAATTTGGTATGACAGAAGAAGAAAAAGGAGAATGGAGAGGTGACTTCTGGGACATCTTCAGAGAAGGCAATTTGCAACCTGAACTTTGAAAACTGGGCATTGTAGGGTGGCACTCCCTTCCTTGAGAACAGAGTCTATCAAAGGCGTAGCTCATCCCTTAGAGCCCCTGCACAGTAAGGTTGATGCAGATGCTAAGGGAAATACAGCCAGCAATGAGGGGGTAGACCAGTTCTCCTAAATAGGAGGAAAGCTGCTTTTCAAAGTGATTCTCCAAGACTTCATTCCAAGAGTATTTCTAGACAGGCCCATCAATAATGAGATAGAAAAAAAAATTTTTGTGAACTCTTATTTTGTTAGTTTCCTCTTTCATAATGCTTACTACAGCCTACTACCTATACAGAACTGACCATAATTACATATAAAATACCCTGAGATCCTGCTGCCAGACATTCTGGTAAAGGGATACTTCCGTATTTCTTTTTTAATCCTTGTCCTCTCCTACTTTAAGTCTTTCAACTTCAATGATGAAATTGTCTATATATCTGGAAGTCTCTAAAAACTTTATTACAATGCCTTAAAAATGATCACCTTGCCAAAATGTGAATTTCTATTGCAAATATTTTTACATTTGTTTTCTCTGAATAATTTAAAAAAAAATTTTTTTGTATTTTAAGGAAGGGTCTACAGGATGTTCAGGGTCTCACTACTAGATTGGATTCATAGTGATCTGCCTGCTTACAGCCTCCCAAGATCTGGGATTACAGGGGCATGCCACCATGCCCATTCCCAATTGCTGTCTCACTGTGCCCCAGGCTTTAAAATTTTTAAGGTGATAAAGAGCCCATAAAGGGCAAACAAGGACAATGTTTCTTATTCTATTAAGAAGTAACAACAAGATGTGATCCACAGCACTATTAGGGATAATTGAGAGTATAATTATTCTGGAGAATTTCAGATTTAAATTGTCAGTTCACTGCGCATATTATTAAAATGCCTGCCAATCTTTCTCCAAAGATGTCAAAATCAATGGCAAAAATAATTTCTGATTAATTTATTTGAGAAGCTGTATATTTCATAAATACCACATGCCACAGTACATATTCTAATTTGTGGGTTGTATATATGTCAACAGTTACCAAAAGACTGAGTCAAATGTCATTTTTAATTAGCTATAATTGGTAAAATCTTTTTCTTGTTTTCTATTGTATGCCTTAAAGATGACAGACAATGAGGACTTTTTTTTTTTTTTTTTTTTTTAGAACTTAATATTCCTGACTTTAAAGTGAAATGTGAAATAAATCTTGGTTCTGGTAGAGTTTGTAGATTAATTTCAAATGCGAGATATGAAGGAACTTCATAAGGATTTCCTGGCAGTAGGAAAACAACTTAAGAGACTTCAATGAAAGTATTGCAAGAACAGACAAAAATTTAATTACACAAAAATATTGCAGACAACCACATACTTAATAATCTCAGTTCTTCTGGTGTTTTGATGTCACTTGAGAACCTCATTCTCTGAACCATCCACAAAGATCAAAGGCTACATGGTCCCAGGTCATTTCTATTTACGCCCTTCACCTAGAGGAAACACAGAACTTCAGCAATAATCTAAATATTCTACAGCTTCATAGGAGGCTACTGCCAGAGAAGAAACAGCGCCACCTAGTGAACGCCTTGAGGAAGCTTTCCTACCAGTCAGTGGCTACCCTTTCATGGGCCAATGGAGCCAAATACTAGATACACGTTTTTTTCAAGCTACTCACGCTAATATTTTAGCTCTTTGAAATTTTCCCAGCAGTATCTCCACTGGTTCATTCTCTTACACTCCGTGTCCCACGACTGCAACACCCAGGAACTTTCCTCATGACCTTTAAAATACATTTTCAGCCAGGTAGGGCGGTGCACTTCGGTAATCCCCACCCTCGGGAGGCTGAGGCAGGAGTGAGGCAGTGAGTTTGAGGCCAGCCTGCACTCCATAGTGGTTGCAAAGCCAGCCTGTACTACACAGTGAGACTCTGTCTCAAGTGAAAAAGAAATACATTTTTGAAGACAGAGTTCAACAGTTGGCTCCTCACTACCACTCCTTCAACTGTCCTTTTCCTTAAATCAAGCTACTTTATGTAGGGTTTAGGCTTCTATCTCGTGATTTATTATCTCCTCTCTATAAGGTGAATATTTTTGTCACCTACCATTCTATTACTATGCGTACATGTATATACTTAAATATATTCCATTCAACTCTCTCTGCTACACCATAAATGACTAATTTTTGTTGCATGAATCAAAAGGTGAATTACTTGAAAGATAATTGCTCTTTCTATCCCATTAACCCTTACCCTGCCTAAACGACTCAGATCCTGGCATATATTTTGGCAGTAGTATCAAAGACACCGATGACTTCTTTCATTATATCCTTAAATTGGTAATCTAGTTGATTCTGTGAAATTTATCCTTGTATAAATTTCTTTTAGATGAAAATACAGAAGTAGCTTGCCATGCCAGCCCCACCCCCAGGGTGCACTGAGACAGCAATTGAGACTGGGCGTGGTGGCATGCACCTGTAATCCCAGCACTTGGGAGGCTGTAAACAGGAGGATCACTATGAGTCCATTCTACACAGTGAGACCCTGCAGACCCTGTCCTAAAATAAAATTAAAAAAAATACAGAAATAACCAACTCACAATGTCAACCTTTAATTACTTTAAAAAGTAAAAAGCATACAAGATACTCACTGAATATTTATAAATGAGTTCATGAGTTGATGTTAAGAACTCTGTTGACGCAAGGCATTATATTGAAAAGGCAGAAGAGCAGAAGATGCACACTAATCAACTAGAGAAGCCCTAGAAAGTTCTGTTCTCTGTCCTACAGGCAGCCCTTTTCTCCCCACACCAGAGTTACATCATAATGTACACAAACTTCAGTAGAAGGAACAAGAACCAAGAAGCCCAGTGAGTGAGAGAAAGCCTTACAAGCATCATTCAAGTGAGCTTTAAACAGCTGGCTGAGGACTGAGAGCTCAGGGAGAAGTCACAGGCCTGGAATCAGGGCAGAGTTTTCAGTCATAGCAGTCTGGGTGCTCCTGGGAGATTCCAGGTAAAGTGAATGAGGATGGATCCTAATGTGGAACTGAGGCAGTGGGGAGGATGGCCAGGTAAGCAGGTAACAGATTAAGAACTCAGGTGAGAAATCCAGGGTACACTTCAGTTGAGTGGAAAATTTAGACGAACAATATAGGCTGAGGGATCTGAACTGGAGCTAGAAAGCAATGCTCAAGGTATGCACCAGAGCTCCCCCAAAAGTGCCACAGCCATCCTCAGTAACAGTGAGGTCCCCAGCTCATCCAGAAACGAGGAAAGCTGAGTTCCCACCAGGGAAACCAATGCGACAAGCTTCATGAAGCTGAGCAGTGCATCATCTTCCCCTCTTGTGCCAGGAAGCCACATTCAAGATGAGGACCCAAGCTTCTCCAAAGTTCATGGGGAAAGCCAGTATGACAAGGTCCTCCAGCAGGACAGCCAACAGAGCTAGCAGCTTCCAACAGCTTCTTCATACAGAATCCTTAGCAGCCTTTTGGCAGTTTCTACTGTTCTGCCTGTATGCTGCTGGCAACAATCCTCAGGTGGGCCTCCCACACCCAGCACCACACCAGTTTAATTCAAGTGGATGTCATAAGCTGACCACCAGTTAGAAGTCCACTACACCATCACAATATTCTTTTTCTTTTTTAAATGTACTACAGGGTCTATGTAGTACAGGGTCTCACTATGTAGATCAGACTCATAGTGATTCTCCTGTTTTCAGCCTCCCAAGCAGTGGGATTACAGGCGTGCACTACCACGCCCAGTCTCAGTCACTGTCTCAGCATGCCACAGGGGCCGGGCCAGCACAGGAAGCCAGGGATCAAACCCCAGCTGCTGCACTCTGCCTAAACAGACACTTTAGTCTGCTGAACTATCTGGCTGGCCCATCGCAATACTCTTGTCAAAGAAGGAAGCTTTCTTATATTTTGAGCAACTTGGACTTCAGAGCAAAACAAGGTGGCAAATATAACAATCTTGTACTGGTATTTCTCACACTTGGCTACATAAATCTTTAAAATCTTTGATATTTAAGCTGCTCCCCTCACCAACTAATTCAGAATTTTTCAAGGGTTGGGACCTAGACTTCAGAATTTTCCAGAAGCAGCCATTGGGATGGACCAATGAGAGTTGAAGAGTCCTACTGTAGTGTAAGAGAGCCAGGTGTAATAACACCATGCACCCTCTCTGAAAGAAACTAAATCCCAGCTGACAAGCGATCTGCTGCCTTCAGGCTTGGGACCAAAGGAAGACTAATCCAGCCAGAATGGCAATATCATGCTGAAATTTCCAGGATTAGGCAAAGGAGGCTACAGAGAAATCCAGCCCAGGAAAGTCAATGCAGAACCAGACACAGAGTACAAGGAACTGGCCCAGGATATTTCTAGAAACTACTAACCAAGGCCCAGCTGAGGATCAGAGCCAGAAGAAAGGTTCATGACCATCGGCCTCCACCAGAGAAGAATATGGAGGAAGCAGTGGACCTTCACTTTCAAATAAAAATTCCTGTGTGGTATGCATTTTCTGTGCCTTCATTCTTCATGGGGAAAAAGGAAGGATAACTATTGGAGTATTTGGGCAACAAAAAGACTAGAAAGTATTTGCTCCTGGTTTTTGGTTTGTTTGTTTGTTGAACTTGAAATTCATGGATGGAAAAGTAGGTGCTGTAGTAAAAGGATAAAAAAAAATCTACAGAAATGAGCAACTCAGTGAAAGGAAATTTTCATTGCTCAGGGAGTATAAAAATTTACTTTCCTCTAGGCTCTTACCTGAGTTGTTGGGCTGTCTAAAGAAACTTTTGAGTTAGAAGAAAAACTGTTTGAATGCAGCATTTAAATATTTATAAATTTTAAATTATTACAAAATTGGAAAAATTCAAACAGCAGCATACCATTCTCTCATCTTCATTGTTTTGTTTTTAAAAGAATCTGTTTTAAAATGTGGATGCAAAATTTTTTGCATATGTAAATATTTATAATCAATTTTGCTTATGGAATTTTCCATCCTATTGTGTCTGACTTGTTCTGAGTATTAAGGCACTTTCAGCATGGCGCACAAAAAACTGCATACATATGCATTTATAAGAACCAAGTGATTACAATCTTTTTAAATTGACTGTAGCATTTTCCATCTAAACTTCTATATATAAAAAAATATTTTCATTAATACGTGTTTGCAGTACGTAATGATTGCAATTATGGGATGGGGAGTGGAACAAGCTCATTACACACCTTAATTCTTTTTTCTTTCTTCTATCATTTTCATTCCCTATCCTTTCCCTCTCTCCTTGTTCCTTTTTTTTTTTTTTTTTTTTTTTTTGCGGAACCAGGGGTTGAACTCAGGCCCTTGCACTTGCCAGGAAAGCGCTTATTCCACTGAGCCATCTCCCCGGCCCCTTCCTTGTTCCTTTTAACTCTTAGTTCCCTTCCCATTTTCTTGCATCTATTTATTAAATGACAATATTTTGGCAATCTGCTTTTGCTTTGCTGTATGTGAGGAACAGACATCGTTTTACTTAATACAATAAAAATCCCACTCACCCACATCATAAGGAGAAGACATAATCTATAAATATACGTATCCTTGTGAATTCACAAGCTTAAGTAAACTTAAGAAGTAAACCCCACAAGACAGCTATTGTAACTAATTCATCAGAAGAGCACACCAAACTGCCTCATGCTGCTAGATGTCAGAATAGTATTTAACTTGGAGAAGGGCAACAAGTTTGGGTTCTGTAGTGTTGATAATATTGTTTGTTAATGGTAAGATAGCTCAGAGGTCTAAGCACCTGCATGCAAGCATAAGGACCCAGGTTTAATCCCTGGTACCACATGCCATGCCAGCCCCAGAATCCTAGACACACTGAGTCAGCCACTGAAACCCAGGGTGGTGCTAAACACCTGTAATCCCAGTGCTGGGGAGGCTGAAACAGGAGGATCACTATGAGTCTCATACTAAAGTTCTCACACTAAGGAGACAATATGATGTTTGCACATGTGGGTCTGACTCATTTGACTAAAGAGCTGCTCAGTGAGACCCTATACCAAATAAATAAGTAAATAAATAAATTTCAATTTTTTAAAAAAAAATTCTGATTCTTGACCTGGGTGTGGTCAGTTTTTAAAAAATTGAATATGATATACATATCTGGGCGGTGTACCTTTTTGTATGCACATAACTTTTTATTTTTTTAAAGAGTGTACAAAATAGTATTAAAACAGAAAAAAATACAAGTGGTGCAGTTTCACTTAACAAACTAATATGAATTTCACAGTATTTGTTGTAATACATAGTATTGTATTCTAACCAGTTATTCATATTACCAGATATATGCATGTAAAATTGGAAGAAAGAAAAAAAAAATAAAGAAGTGTATAAGAATTTAAAAGAGAAAAAATACTAACAATTGAAAAAAGGAGACAAAACAAATCAAGTATTATCTGCTCCTTTGCATAGACCAGCAGAAGTGCACAGTACAGTTGTCCAAGCCATCCTACTTACATACATAAATATTCATCTTCCCCCACCCCCTTTCCTGTTCTTATCCTTAATTCAATAACTCTTTCCTTTTGAATAAGTTCATTCCCTATTCCCAATATCTATTGTACTCTTCAGATTCCATTTTTCTCTTTCAGGTTCTCACACTAAGGAGACAATACAATGTTTGCACATGTGAGTCTGACTCATTTGACTAAAGAGTATGTTCTCTACTTGCATCCTTTTACCAAAAAACAGACTCAAATTTCTCCTATTTTATAGCTGAATAATACTCCACTGTGTAAAAATACCACATCTTCTTTATCTATTCTTCAGTTGATGGGCATCTGTGTTGTTTCCAGGATTTAGCTATAACAAATTGTGCTGTTATAGCTATGGGTGCACATATATCACTATGGTATGAGGTCTTTAGTTTTTCTGGAAAACTGCCAGGGAGGAAAATAGCTGGCTTAAATGGAATCTCCAATCCTAGATTTTTAAAGAATCTCCACACTGATTTCCATAGTGGTTGTACCAGTTTGCAGTCCCACCAACAGTGGAGAAGCGTTCCTTTTTCTCCACAGCCCACCCCCCCAGCATCTGTTATTGGCTGACTTCTTGATGTTAGCCATTCTTTCTGGGGTGAGATGAAATTTCAGCATTGTTCCAATTTGCGTATCTTGAATAACCAAGGATGTTGAACATTTTTTCACATATTTAACTTGTCATTTGTATTTCTTCTTCTGAGAAATATATATTCATCTCAGATATTCATTTTGGATTGAGACTTTGAATTAGGGATACCTGATTTTTTAAAATTCTTTTCACTGGGGCTTGGGAACTGGCTCAGTGGAATAAGCACTTCCCTGGCAAGTGCAAGGGTTTGAGTTCAATCCCCAGTTCTGCCAAATAAATAAATAAAAATATTTTCATGTTCTAGATAAAAGGCTTTAGTCAGAGGGAGAGTTGACTATAGTTTCTTACCAGTTTGTGGGTTTTCTTTTTACTGTGTTAGAGATTTGCTTTGATTTGCATAACCTTTTCAAAAAGATGAGATCTCAGTTCTTGATTCTTTGAAGTATTTTCAATGCAGTTTGGCTTTTGTTCATGAACTGTCTATCTACCCCTATGTCTTTAAGATTTCTACCTACATTTCCCCCCCAGAAGATTTAGTGTTTCCATTTTAATATTTAACTCTTTAATCCATTTTGACTGCAGTTTTATGCATGGTGATAGGCAGGGGTCTAGCTTTAGCATTTGGCATGTGGAAAGCCAGTTTTTTCAGCATCATTTATGAAAGAGGTTATCATTCTTCCAGTAAGCAAGTTTGGTCCCTTTATCAAGGATAAGGCCAGGGAGATGGCTCAGTGGAATAAGTGCATCCCTGTCAAGCACAAGGGCCTGAGTTCAATCCCTGGTTCCACCAAAAAAAAAAAAAAAAACCCAACCAACCAACCAAACAAAAACCCATGATTTGGGGGCCTGCCCCTTAGCTCAGTTCTTTAAGTGGCTGCTTCAACAAAGCAGTCAGGCTCAGGTTGCTGTGGTTCGATCCCCACAACACAAGCCAGCCAGTCATGCCCTGAAGGCATTTGGAGAAAAAAAAAAAAACAAAAACAAAACACTTCTGCCATTTGGGCTGGTGAGATGGCTCAGTGGTCTAAAGCACCTACTTAGAACAAGCTAAGCTAAGCAAAGCACAGGGACCGCGGTTCAATCCCCCAGCACCACATGCCAGCCAACCCCGCCCCCTGGTGGGCTGAGCTGGCCACACACACTAAATAAACAAACAACAACAACAACAACATCAAAAAAGGGGCCCTGGCCCTAGCTCAGTTTTTTAAGTGGCTGCTTCCACAAACCTGTCAGCCTCAGATTGCTGTAGTTGGATCCCCACAACACTCCAGCTAGCCAAAAGTGCCCTGAAGACATTCGAGGAGAAAAAAAAAAAAAAAAAACCCTGATCAAGAATAAGGTAGATGAGTGTATTTGCAGTTGGGTGTGCATCTTCTAAACTGTTCCATTGATCCTCGGATCTCTTTCTATGCCAGTATAATGCTGATTTTATCATTGTAGGATATGGTATAATTTCAGGTCAGGGATTGTGATACCTCTTGCCTTTCCTTCATTTCTCAGGATTTTTTTTTTCATATTTTGGGTCTCTTCTGGTTCCAGGTAAATTGAGGAAAGTTGTCTCCAGCTCTGTGAGGTATACTGATGGTATTTTAATTGAGATCGCATTGTATAACAATTTTGGGAGTATGGCCATTTTTGGAATGTTGATTCTTCCAAGCCAGGAACATAGAATATCTTTCCATTTTCTCAACTCCTCTTCAATCACATTTCTTAGAGTACTGTACTTTTCACTGTATAAATCTTTTGTGTACTTTGTGAGATTGATTTCTAAGTATTTCATTCTTTTGGGTGTTATTGTGAAAGGTATGTTTTCCCTAATTTCTCTCTCAGTGTATTCATTGTTTGTGTAAAAATGCTACTAATTTATGGGTGTTGACTTTGTATCCTGCTATGTTGTTGAATTTCATGGTTAAATCTGAAGGACTCTTGATGGAAATTCTGGGATCCTCTATGTAGAATATCATGTCATCTGTAAGTAATGATAATTTCATGTCTTCCTTTCCAATCGTTTTTCATTTTATTTATTTCTCTTGTCTAATTGCTCTGGCTAACATTTCCAGAACTATATTGAATAAGAGTAGAGACAGTGGTCATCCTTGTCTTGTTCATGATTTAAGGTGAAGGCTTTCAATTTTTGCCCATTTATTATGATATTGGCTTTTGGTTTCTCAAAGATGGCTTTTATCAAGTTGAGATATAGACCATCTATTCAGATTCTCTCTAGGGTTTTTACCATGAATGAGTGTTGGACTTTGTCAAAAGCTTTTTCTGCATCTAATGATATGATCATGTGGTTTTTGTTGTTGGTTCTATTGATGTGGTGTATTGTATCTATGGATGTGCATATGTAGAACCATTCCCGCATTCTTGGAATGAACCTCACTTCGTCATGATGTATAATCTTCTTGATGATTTGTTGCATTCTAGTTTTCTAGTATTCTAGTATTTTATTAAGGATTTTTTCATCTATATTCATTAGAGAGATTGGCCTATAGTTCTCTTTTTTATTTGAATCTTCTCTGATTTTGGAATCAAAGTAATACTGGCCTTCAAAAATGAGCTTGAGAGAATTGCTTCCCTTTTGATTTCATTGATGAATTTGGGAAAAGTTGGCATTAAATATTCTGTAAATTTCTTGTAGAATTCTGCTACATAGGATTCTCTTTGTTGGTAGGTTTTTATTAGATTTTCAATTTTGTGTCTTGTTATTGGGTTATTCAGAGTTTGTATTTCATATGTATCTGGGAAACTGTCCATTTCTTCTGTGTTTTCCATCCTGTGAGAGTAAAGATTTTGGAAGGAGGTATTGATGATCTTCTGAATTTCTCTAGAGTCTGTAATGATTTACCCCTTTCATTCTTTATTGCATAAATTTGGCTTTTTTCTTTCCTTTTTAAAATGAAGTTGGCTAGGGTTTTTCAATTTTATTTATTATTTCAAAGAACCAACTCTTTGGTTCATTAATTCCTTGTATTATTTTCTTCATTTCTATTACAATAATTTCTACTCTAATCTTTATAATTTCCTCCCTTCTGTGGGCCTTAGGCTTAACTTGCTCTTCTTTTTCCAGGAGCTTGTAGTGCAGAATAAGGTTGTTTATCTGAGCTTGTTCTGTTTTCCTAATGTGTGAATTTACTGCTATAAATTTTCCTCTTAAGATACCTTTCATTGCATCCCACAGGTTTCAGTAGGTTGTATCTGCATTTTGATTTGATTGTAAATATTTTTCAATTTCTTTTTTAATTTCATCTGTGACCCACTTTTTGTTTAGGAGGTTGTTATTTATTTTGTGTGTGTGTGTGTGTGTGTGTGTGTGTGTGTGTGTTTATGGTGTTTTAGTAGTTTCTTTTGTCAATGCTTTGCAGGTTTTTTTTACACTGTAGTCAGATAGTATACACGGGACAATTTCAATTCCTTTGAATTTACTTAAGAATGCTCTGTGTGCTAGTATATTGTATGTTTTGGAGAATGTCTCATGCGCAGCTAAGAATGTTTATTTTGTTGTTTCTGGGTGAAACACTCTGTAAAGGTCTACCAAGTCAACTTCATAAGTTTGGTTTCATTCTGATATTTCTTTGCTGATTTTTTGCTAGTTGATCTATCTTTTTATGACAGTGGCATGTTAAATTCCCCCATTACTATTGCATTACTGCTTATTTGATTTTTCATGTCTGTTAAAATTTGTCTTATGTAGGTGGGTGCTCCTCCATTGGGTGTATATATATTTAAAATTGTTATCTTTTCCTCTTGCAGTTTCCCCTTAACAAGTACATAGTGACCTTCTTTATCTCTTTGAATGATTTTTCATTTGAAGTTTGTATGTTCAGCAACCAGTATAGCTATTCCTGCTTTTCTTCTGGTTTCCTGGGGACATGGATGATTGTTTCCCATCTTTTGACTTTCAGCCAGTGAATTTCCTTTTGAGTTAAATGTGTTTCTTGTATGCAGCATATTTTTGGATTTTGTTTCTTAATCCACTCTGCTAGTCTGTTTCTTTTGATTGATGACTTGAGGCTATTTACATTGATGGTTATAACTGATACATATTGGCTTATCTTTCACATGCTATTATCCTGCTATTGGTTCTGTACTTTTCCCCTCTTTTTTAATTACTTGCTGTTTGGTGGTTCTTTTCTGTTGTTCTTGAAGCTGTGATCACTTCTGTCTCTTTCTAGAATATCTGTCAATCCTCTACTTTGTAGAGTTGGTTTGGTGGTCATGAATTTGTTCAGTTGCTCTTTGTTATGAAAGGATCTTATTTCACCACTGAATTTGATAGTTTTCCAGGTTACGTCAATCTGGTTTGGAAGTCATTTTCTTTCGGGACCTGAAATACTTCATTCCAAGCTCTTCTTGAGTTGATGGTTTGTACTGAGAAATCTGCCATGGTTCTGATGGGCTTTCTGTTGTAGGTAATCTGTTTCTTCTACCAGCTTTTTATATTCTATTCTTTCGCTAAATTCCTGAGGTCTTGATTATTATATGTGTAGGTGTAGATTTATTGTAATTATGATTATGGCTGTTTGGAGTTCTATATGCCTTGTTTAACTGTATGTCAGGTTCTTTTCTCATGTTTGGAAAATTTTCTGCTAGTACTTCTGCAAAGAGTCTTTTAATGTCATTTCTGCTGTCTCCTGCTGCTTCATTGACACTTATTATTCTTATATTATTTTTCTTTGTGCCACCTTATAGCTGCTGAATTGTTATTTCCTGGTTCCTTGTTAGTTTTAAGAGATCTTTCCTTTCACATTCATTAGTAGTACCACTGTCTTCAATGTCTGAAAGTCTATGTTCAGTTTCATTCAAGTGGTTTTCCCAGATTTCAATGGAGTTCTTAATTTCCTGGATATCTATTTAAGTCTGTTTCATGAATTCTAATTCTTTCCTGTTTGTTCATTTAATTTTTTATCCTTCCATATTATTTTTATATATGTGCTCCTTAGGTGCGCTGAACAAATCTTTCACTATTGTTGTCATTTCCTTTTTGACCCCAGAGACTATTTCTGGCCTTATTTCTTCTATAGCCTGATGGACTTATTTCTTTACTTCAGTTCCTATCATTTCAGAGATTTCAGGCATGTGATTTCCAATTTCTTGTATGTCTTTGTCTCTGGGATCTGCTCTGTGTGGGCTATAGGACTGAGACTGCCATTTGCTCCTATGTTTTGGTGTTTTTGAATCTTTCAGTAATCGCCCAGAGTTCCACAGTCTGCTTAGAGTCTGCCAAAGTTCTTCAGTGGCTCCAGGAAAGCTCTGTGCCTGCCAGCCCTGGGCCCACAAATAGCAGCCTCCTGCATCTCGCAGGCTATTCAGAGTCCCCCTAGGTTTTTAAAAAGTTGGACCTGCACCAGCACAAGCTCCATGCCTGTATGCTGGGGGCTAAGGTCAGAGCTTTCCAGAGCTCTACATGCTGCCTGGAGTCTGCCAAAGATCTTAAATGGCTCCAGGAATGCTCTAATCCTTCATGTGCTGGGCCCATAGATTACAGCTCTCACCATCCTGCTGGCCACTTAGAGTCCTCCTAGGTTTTTAAAAGGTTGAACTGGCACCAGCAGAAGCTCCACACCTGCACACTGGGGGCTAATAAAGGTCAGAGCTTACCAGAGTCCTGCAGGCTGCCGAAGTCTGCCAAAGTTCTTAAATGGCATCAGGAAAGCTCCACACCTGCTCACAGTGGGCCCACAGATCACAGTTCTCCTGCATCCCGCAGACCACTCAGAGCCCTCCTAAGTTCTCCGTATGTAACTCTTTAATAAACTGTTTCAAAACTCAGTAGAAGCACCTCTGCATTCCCATTTTAACAGTACAGAGGACTAAATCAGAAGCAGTGTAGGGTAGTCTGGTGTGCTGTGCTCGAGCCTTACCTTGTGAATTATCATCTGTCTTTGGGAAATGTTCTAACATCTCCAGAATCCAGGCTCCTCATTGGTGAAAGGTGATCATGAAAGCCTCACACTTGAGAGTCACTGGGCACTGTAAATCACATGGTAATTGTAAAGTAGTATAGTTTCAGCACATGGCTTGATACACGTGAACATTTCCATCATCTACCACAAAGTATTAAAATATTCTTCTCTAGAATTATAATACTCCATAACTTGTGTTGGTTTGTATTCTAGTTGCTGAAGTCCTAGGAGTGAAACACATCCTTTACCACCTACAGTGTTGAAATTAAAGGAAGTCGATGGAAACATTCTGACACTCAAACCAGACACATTGCAAGAAGGATTTTGCCCTTGGTTCCTGATATACTGCATCACAAGTGCTACAGTCAGGTAGGTTTTGATTATTTTCAAAAATTAGGAAAAAAAATCAAATAATGGATGATCTTTATCCACTGGTAAAGTTAAAGAAAAGGTGACCTCTTCACAAATAGAGAGCAAGTGGAACCTGGAGAGAAGTGTTAAGGTTGGGAAGAGTCACTGTGAGAAAAGGGTGTTGCAGTAAGAGAAAGAGACAAATCACACAGCAAAAGCCAGTGGTTATACCAGTGTAGGGCAAGCACTGATTTGCAGTAGGAGAGCTGAGGGACAGTTGCTTCAGGGACCCTCCCGAGCAGCTTTATTAGCAGGCAACTGGAGAAGCAGATGGTTGTGATTGGGGTTCAGAGAAAAGCAGCTACAACTGGGGTGCTACAAGATCCATCAGCTGAGTGCAGCCAGGAGGGAAAGCAAAGGGGCAGAAGGCATCGCTGTGAAGATCTAGTCAAAATTATGTTTAGGAGACAAATTTCAGGGTATAGTTGGATGGGGAAATTTCCCAGTCCAGGATTTTATATGAAGCAATTTTAAAGGATTAAAGAAGTACCAAAATTAATGAGCAAGTAGGCTTTTTGTGCTACTGCTTTAGCCCTCTACTTTTCCACCAATACATTTAAGTTAAACAATAATAACAGAAATAAAAACCACAAATATTCTAGCTGTAGATTTGTTTCCAGTAAGAAACATCTAAAGCACGAAAAGTAGACAGTGCACAAGAATTAATACATTAGAGTAATGAGTGCACTGATTGCCTTCTTTAATTTCTGGTGCACATTCACTGCCCTACTCTGAGCATTTCTCATACTCATGGTCCACAGCTGTACCTTGGTTGCTGGTTTTCACAAAGGCTCCAGGCTGAGCTTGCCTCTACTCTGATTCTGGTCTTTCACTGGCTATTTTAGGTAAGATTTCTTGCCATCTCCAGACTCCTTTGCTTGATCCAGGTGCTTTCAAAGTGATGGTGAACATTTTCCATAGCCTTCTACCACTAGTAAGTTTATGTTAAACAGAAATAACAGGAACAAATGTAACCCAGAAGAGTCATGAGTAGAAGCCGAGTAAAAAGCCCCTCAACTCTGCCATAAATTGCATACCAGCAGGGTAGAGGCATCACCTGGGAAGTGCAGAGACTAAATGACTAAGAGGAAAGCCTGTGGCAAGAATTGGTGAATCAGCCAATTCAGCCCAGCTGGAAAATAAAATGGACTCTTTTTATAAGTGACTCTTCTTAGAGAAAAGGAGATTAAAAAATACCATTCTGTGACCGAAATAAATCAGCAAAAGGGGAGACAGGAAGCCAGGAGAAGAATGAGGGATGTGTTTCATACATACGGACCATCAAAACCTTCACTGAAAGAGTGAAATTGAACAAACAGAAGACTAAGATGTAAATGCCATGAAGTTATCTGAAGAAAGAGTTAACGGGAATCAGTGAGGACAAAGGATGTGCCAGGATTCACACTAACAAGCAAAGAGGCCAGCGTTTATGGAGGACAGGAGCGGGAACGGAGGACAGGAAAATTGGCAGGAGACCAAAGAAGTAGGAAGGAGCAGTCATAGAGCAGGCAAGTACAGAGAGCACCAGGAAGATTGATGCTATGTCCCCATGCAAAGCTGCGTTTGTTGGCTTCCTGCCACTGTGACACAATATCTGACAAAATGAATTGAAGGGATGAGAGATTTCAATTACTTCACAGTTTTGAGGGGTCAGTCTGTGGCTGGCTCACGCTGCTTCTTTGAAGCATACAGGGAGGCAACACAATGTAACAAGTGGAGTGAAGCCATTGGCCCATTGCAGCCTGGGAAGCCAGAGAGAAGCCGGAAGGGCTGGGGACCTAGTAGCTCCCTCAAGGACACACCCCCAATGACATCACTTTCTTTCCTAGGCCCTGCCTTTTAAAGGCCCCACTCCCTTTCTCAGTGCCGTATGCTGGTGACCAAGCCTTGAACACATGGATACTGGGGTGCATTTAAAATTCAAACCAAGGCAAAAGCTGACTGAGAGTCTTGGGGGACATTTGAGAGAGCATAAACCCTAAAGTGATGTCTCTGGTATGAGTTCCTTATCACCACAGTACGGGCAGGCCTTACTGACATTGGGTCATGATGTAAGCTTTTTGGTGTTAAGCTTAGTTGGTATTTTTAAATAAGACTTTATTTTTAAATCTTAAAGATTGTAAGCAAGTGTCAATTCAGTAGTTCTAAAGTGGTCCCCAGAGCATGCATCTATTGGGGAGCGGGGTTTGTATGATTCTGATACAAAATTTTGCTCTATTGCTCAAACTTCGGGAGCAATTATTGTCAAAAACCATCACCTTAGCAAAATCATCCTAACTCATCTGAATTTTTGGCAACTAAAATGTTTTAACATTGGGAAATACTAAATGGATTAAAAGTTTCATCCAAAATCAACAACAGCATTCTGTGTAAGTTTTTGCATTCATTGGCAAATGCTGTATTATATATTCTTTTATCCTTAAATTTATAATCACAAAAAGTCAACTGCTTTATGAAAACTAAAGGTTGAAAGTGAGCAAAGGCAACATCAAAAGACTATTTAAGAGGTCATTTTAAATCTAGAGGAGAGATAGTAATGGTGACAGTGTTCAGAGGGATCAACTTATAGAAGTACTTTGGAGGTACAGCTAAAAAGATTTATTGGTGGATTAAATGTAGGTTTTGACAAAGTGGAAAGCAAGGGAAACTCCAAGTTTTGGGGCTTGGAAAAATAAAATGGTTATTTACTAAGACATTGAGCACTGGAAAATGTAGGTCTCAAAGAGGTGAAAATGGAGACAAGAGTTTGGTTTTCAGCAGGTATTACTTGATATTTCCATTCTATACCTAAGTATATGCCTTTGCACACATGAATCCAAAGGTCAACACAGAGGCACAGACTTCAGATTGGAAGTCATCAGCCCCCAAATGCTGTCCCATGCTATGGTGCTAGATGAGGTTAACTAGGGCGCAAGGGCAGATAGTAATGAAAACAAGGAGAATTGAGCTACGCATCATCACCAATTTGAGAGGTTGGGGATCAACAGTAAAGCCTAAGAATAGAAGGAGAGAAGAGAAAAAGTGACAGAATAATGTGTTAGAAAGCAAATAAGGAAAGGACTTCAGAGTTGGGGAGCTAGCTCAGCAGTCTAAGTGCCTGCCTGGCAAGCACAAGGACCCATGTTCGACCCTTGGTACCCTATGCCATGTCAGCCCCAGAAACCTGGCCATGCCGTGCTAGTCACCAAAACCAGACCTGGTGGCACACACCTGCAATCCCAGTGCTGGGGAGGCTGAGACAGGAGGATCACTATGAGTCATAGTGAGACCCTGTACCAAATAAATATTTCTTTTAAAAAAAGAGAAGGACTTCAAGGAAGGAGCGATCCACACTATCCAAATTCTATGGATGGAAGAAGAGTGTGGATGAGTGAAAATTGAGCACCGACTTTAGTCATTCAGAGACCAGAAGTGGCTTCAACAAAGGTTATTTATATAGAGGGAAAAATAATGTCAAGAGAGTACATTATTGTGTTGGGGTTTTTTTTTTTTTTTTTGACAGAAAAGTTTATTTTTTAATCAAGTTGAACTAAATCTGTGCTAATATTTTGTAGACTTGTAACCAGAATCCTATATAAACAGAATAAAGCCAGCATCCAAGTATAAGTCTATTACATCCTTTAGCATCTCATCAACCAAAAGATTGATCTTAGGAAACACTATGCTGAGGAACAGAATTTTTAGTTTTGGCACTGGGAGCAGAGGCAGTGTCCTCGGCCTCATGCACACTTAGTACGCACACCGTAATGAGCCACAACTCCATTCCTCGGATATCAACTTAATTTGTCTGTCTTAAATTCTTAATTTGATAGTTCACTTATTACCACATAGACCCAACATTTCCACTGTAAAAATCCAGCACAAATTAAAATTACAGATGAGACTTCCCCAGGCTTCCCAGGCTTCTGCGTAAGTGCTGCCTTCACGGGAGCCTCAGCAGCGGTCATCGCAGTGTTCTTAGATGCTGGCTTAGCCTTTTTTGCTTCCTTGGCAGCCCTGATAGCTTGTTCTCTTTGGGCCTTTCTAGCTTCTGGTTTCTGATTCCTCTCGGTTTGTTATGTCGGCAAGAGATGCGCCAGTGATGGCCCTCTGGAATTTGGCTGCTTGTAGTGTTCTTTTCTTTTGCATTTCTTCCGACTGTCCCTTTTTGTGCCTTCTTCTGTACAGGACAGTCCAGTTTATTTGCCGAGGATTTCTCTTGGAAAAGAATGCAGACTCGCATTTTGCATTCAGAAACTGGAAGCCCTTCTGTGGGCCCTGGCGAAGCGCCTCCCGTGTCCCGGGTAGATCTTGTACCCACTGAAGCTGCACAGCTCAACCTTCACGGCTGCAGCTGGCAGTCAAGGTGGAAGACGGTGAAAACTATGTTACTGTTTTGCTTTAAAATGGAAAACATAAAATATTGACCAGATTATGGGAAAAAAATTCAATAAAAACAAAAATACAGATGATTCATAAAAACCTTACAGCCTAGAGCAGGGCCAAGCAGGGAGCTTTTGCACAACTCTTTCCTGGATATAGGAGGTACACAGGTCCTGGCACTCACGGAGGCCAACAGCCAACTGTGCGGTGGAGCTGGGTGCTTCACTCTGACAGCTGTGAAACCAGAGCTAAAGGCAGCGACTGAGAGCATCATGTGGGCAAGAGAAGTTGGAGGGTTCGAAAAGAGCAAATAATGCCTGTTCTTCTGGCATAAGTGCTGCTAACAAAGTTCAGGCATGGCCCTCTAGTTCCCTTTCCCATCAGATCTGAACACTGGTCTTGGTGGTTGTAAAGGAGGAAAGGGAACACTGAAGCTGGCCTCATGGCCTTATAGTCTGATATGTAGCACGTGGGTGAGATTCAGATACACACACACACACACACACACACACACACACACGTGTGTGTATATATAATGTATTATTGTGTACCTTGCTTTTTATAATTCAAAAATGTTTTGAAGATCTTTCTATATGGATATGTAACTTTCTTATTTTGATTTTCATTGAAAAGTATTCCTGTGCATCCGTGTGTGATGCTTCAACCAACCTCCTGTTACTAGATTAACCTGTGCTCTTAAAAATAATGCCACAGTCTTAGGCTGGGTGTGGTGTTGTGCGCCTGGAATCCCAGCGCTTGGGAGGCTGAAAACAGGAGAATCTCTCCGAGTCCGATCTGTGTAGTCAGACCCTGTAGACCCTGTCCTAAATAAAAATACAAATAATGATAATGATAGTGATAATAATAATGCCACAGTCTTATGTCTATGTCATTTTGCATGTATGTAAATAAAGCTGCTATATCTACTTGGTCATAAAAAAACAGTTCAGACTTGTTATTTAGAACACAGCACATCTAATTTTCTTACACTGTAGGAAGAAACATTTCTGGTTTTATTTATGATATGTTTAACTGCTAGGTTTTGCTTGTAATATGTTCATTTCTAACATATTTTCCAGGGGTAGAGCAAGTGAAACCACAGTGGAAAATAGAAAAGAATGACAAGTGAATTGACCCAGTGAGTCCCAAGAAGAATAAGGGCAATGGGATTCAGGACACAGGGGTCGGGAGGGAGGGCTGCGTGTGTGTCGGGTGGTTGCACCATGACACACTTGTCTTCCTGGGTCAGATCCTTGCAGCTGAAGGATGTCTTCTTGGGTGAGACTCTTGCAGGAGGAAGGTGGTGGGAATGGATAGGCCAAGTGAAGAGGTCCAGTGGCCTTGTCTGAGCTGCTGTCAGAGTCACAGAGAAAGCTGACAATGTAGGTGCCGAGATGGCCAAGTGTCGCTGTGTGTCCAGTGGCATCTGAAATATATGTTGTGGGGCTAGCACCCCTTACAACTCTGTAATTGTCCTTCAGAGCTAACAGATGAATGACTGGTTTGTAATGGAGGCCAGCCCTCTTCCCAAATGAAAAGTGCCAACAGAAGAAAACGTAGGCTGGCTCCCTAATATACATGGAGCACTTGTGGGATATTAAATACAAGTTTATTGATTTCTTCACTCAACAAAAGGTTACCGAGTGTCTCTCCTATGCTAGGAGCAAAAGCTGGAGCCTGCAGTCAAATGGAAATAAGACATTAATCAAATCAGCGCACCACTAAGTGGGAAATCAACAAAGACAGCCCACTGGGAAGGAAAGAAGGAAGAGCTCTAACAGCATGCAGTAGTGATTTTCTCCATGGCAGGATGAACTGAGCAGGCTTCCCAAAGGAAAGAAATAAAGACCATGCAAAACTCTGAAGCCTGAGTAAAAGCCCCTGAGAGGAAAAGGACGAGGAATGGTGTGTGCCACAGGCAGAAGGGCAGCACACACACACATTGGGGTGGACCAGAGAGCCCAGTGGGGATGGAGCTAGGGGTCGGCAAGGGTGGGTGGGGATGATGCCCACAGCAGGCCATGGGACCATGCAAAGTATTTTCCTTTTATGTTTATAGCAAGGAAATACACTGAACCAGTGGGCAGCAGTACCCAGCCATCATATTTGCATCTCTCCAAGACCATGTCTTGGGAGGGGGTGTCTAGAGGTTCTGCAGGAGCCGTGCAGGACAGGATGGACCTGAGGTTCTAGGAGGAAGGGCTGAGGGAGGCCAGAAGTGATTGGCCATGGGAGACAATGGGGAGGTGAAATGATAAAATCTTGTCATGGGCAGGATAAAAGTGTGAAGGATAAGGAGGGGACAGTGTAACTGCCCAGCTTCTGACCTGCTTGATAGGTTTATAGTGAAGAATTGGGAACTGTGGAGGAAGAACTTGAGTTCAGACTTTGGTACACTGAAGTTGCTATAATTGGAATAACAACTCTTATAGAATTTGCTTTGTGTTAAGTAATTTAGATGAATAAATTTGGTGATGTAGCTAAATATAATGAATATTCCAGCATTTGGTGTTCAAGGTACACATGCTGGACTTTGGACTTTGCTCTTACCATTGTCAGTGATGGGATATATATTGAATGATGATCATTTTTTTTTCTTTTCTTTCTTTCTTTCTTTTCTTTTTTTTAAATGGAACTGGGGATAGAATTCAGGCCCTTATGCTTGCCAGGCAAGCACTTATTCTACTGAGCTATCCCCCCGGCCTCCTTGATGGTTTCTTCTGCAGAGAGATTTCATGGTATTCTATTTCACATGCTTTCTACTAAAGGACTGAAAGTTAGAACCATTTTATGGGTAGGAAACTGCAAAGGAAAGAAATCAGGATCAGCTTGTATACAGTTAACACCTTGTTAGATTTCTGGAGTTCTAGAGGCTCGGTGGTTAACTTGCTTTGTGACTTCAGACCAGTTCTTTATCCTCTGCAACTTAGTGTTTCATTTTTGAATGCAATATACGTGGAGAGAATAAAAAGGTTGAACTGTGAGCTCTGCAGAGTCCCTTCTAGCCATAAAGCTTAAAAGAATTACTTAACATAAAACTACACAGTAAATAGCTGGGGGCTGTTTCTGTATTCTTAGATTTCTGATTTTCTTTGTAAGGGCAAAGTGGTTTTTTCCCCCAAATAAACAGGAAAAAAATGAAAAAGAAGGAGCAGATCCTAAAGTAAATAACATTTCATATAATTAAAGGCTTAAAATGAAGGCAAGATATATAGGAAAGAAGAAAAAACTATAATTTATGTATTATCAGAAAACATATTACCAGGGAGTCACAGTCAGCCTCTGGAGGCTTGGGGAGCCGCTCAGGAAGAGGGAAACCCCACCCACTGCCCTTCTGCATGCAGGGAGCCTGCTCTGGAGGAAGCCTGGGGTCTGGCCCGTACTCCTACACTGCGGTAAGGCAGCTAAGCCTGGGAAGCACCCAGGAAACAGCAATGTGCTCAGCCAGAGGAATCCAGGATAAATCCACTCCACCAAGGGGAAGTACTTTGCTCTCAACTCTCAAATTATAATCCGTTCTGTCATATAACTGTAAACTGTGCTCCTATGGGCTTAAGTACAAAATCAACAGTTCAGAGAGTTTGTCAGTTTCTAAACTATGCTTATGGTTAGTTATACTACTGTAACTGGGATGTCATATCTGTAGTGATCAGTTGTTTTCAATATTATGTAACAATATTGGGAATCTCGGGCCAGGGAGATGATTCAGTAGAATAAGCGCTTCTCTGGCAAGAACAAGGGCCTGAGTTCAACACCTGGTTCCACCAAAA
>NW_004524637.1:10009672-10012870 GCF_000260255.1 Octodon degus
ACCAACATCCCATTCTCAATTAACTAGGGAGGTAGGATCTTGGGATAGACACAAACCAATAGTATCTACACAAAGAACATATCCCTGCAGTACAGTCAATTCCTGGAGAGAACTTGGTACTGGTGACAGTGTTACTTACTACCTAAACTCAGAAGGATCATCATAGAAAAATAAATTAAATTTTGAAATAGAAAATGTTACAATATGAGCAAAATGCAATCTCAGAATGCAGTCCATCCAAAATGAGTCCAGGGGACATCAACGTAAAAGAAATTGGAAGTCACACCCCGAAATCTCTGAAATGATAGCAACTGAAATAAAGAAACAATGCCATCAGGCTATAAAGGAAATCAAATCAGAAATCATCTCTCAGGTAAAAAGAGAAATGGGCAATCATAATGAGAAGATTGTTCAGCAAATCCAGAAGAGACATAGATTTTTTAAAAATAAGGGAGCATAGGAAAATAAAGGAAACTTTGGATGAAGAATATAAGAAAGTATAAGAATACATGAAACAGATTTAAAAAGATATCAAAGAAATTAAAAATTCCTTTAAAATCTGGCAAACCTGTTTGAATGGAGCTGAAGATAGACTTTCAGGCCGTCAAGACAGCCTTGCAGCTAGCTGCCATGAAAGGGAAGTTCTCTTTAAAATAACATGGATCCTGTGGGGCGCAATGAAAGCAGTCCTTGGAAGAAAATTGATAGCAGTAAATTCTCACATCAGGAAAACAGAATGAGCACAAATAAGCAAACTTATATTGCACCTCAGACTTCTAAAAAGAGAAGAGTAAGTCAAGCCCGAAGCCCATAGAAAGCAGAAAATTATAAATATCAGAGCAGAAGTTAATACCATGGAGACTAAGAAAACAATAAAAGTATTAAAGAATTGAAGAGTTGGTTCATTGAAAGAATAAATGAAGTCAAAAAATCCCTAGCCAATCTTGTCAAAAATGAAAGAAAAAAATTCAAATTCACACAATTAGGAATGAAAAGGATGAAATCACTGAGGATCCTGTGGAAATTCAGAAGTTCATCAATGCCTACTTTGAAAATCTTTACTCATGTAGTATGAAAAACACAGAAGAAATGGACAGATTCCTAGATACATATATGTTACAAAACCTGAATCAAAAACATAAAAATTCTGAATAACCCAATATCATTTAATAAAACTAAAAACATGTTTAAAAACTTACCAACAAAAAAAGTTTAGGACCTGATGGATTTACAGCTGAATTCTAAAAAATAGAAAAAAATTAAAGAAAATTTAATGTCACTACTACTCAAATTCTTTCTTGAAATTGAAAGGGAAGCAATTCTGTTTAACTCATTCCTGGAGGTAAGTATTACCCTGATACTAAAACCAGAGAAAGACCAAACTAAAAAAGAGAACGATAGGCCAATCTCCCTATTGAACATAGATTTTAAAAAAATCTCAATAAAACAGAATGCAGAAAATCATCAGGAAGATTATACATGATGACCAAGTGGGGTTCATCCCAGGGATACAGGGATGGTTCGTCATATGCAAATAAACTTAATACAGCATAACAAAAGAGCCAATGACCAAGATCACATGACCATCTCAATAGCTTCAGAAAAAGCCTTTGATGAAGTCCAAAACTATTCATGATTAAAATCATACAGAAAATTGGAATAGATGATCTTTACCTCAGTTTGATAAAAGCCATCGATGACAAACCAACACCATACTACATGAATAAAAACTGAAAGCTTTCACTCTAAAACCAGGAACAGGGCAAGGATGTCAATTATCACCACTCTTCCTTAATATAGCCATATAAACACTAAGCAGAGAAATTAGGCAAGAGAGAAATAAAAGGAATAAGGATGAGTGAAATTATCATTATTCACAGATGATGTGATACTCTACATTGACCCCAAAAACTCCTCCAAAAGTCTTCTAGAATTAATGAGTAAATTTAGTATCATAACTGCATACAAACACAATACTCAAAAAACAGTAGCATTCCTGTACACAAACAATACACTCATCAAGAGAGAAATTAGGGAAACCACATCCTTTACAATAGCATCCAAAAAATGAAATACTCAGGAATCAATCTAACCAAAGAAGTAAAAGATCTATACATTGAAAATTACAGTACTCTGAAAAAAGAGATCAAAAAGAATTTCAGAAAGTGGAAAGATATTCCTTGTTCACTGATAAAAAAAAAAAATCAACATGGTGAAACTGGTCATATTCCCAAAACTGTTATACAGACCAAATGCAATCATAATGAAAATGCCATTGGTATACTGCATAGATCTAGAGAAAACATTCCAAAAATTCATCCAGAACAAGAAGAGACCTAAATAACAAAGGCAATCCTGGGGCAACAAAGATGTTGCAGGAGGCATCACAATCCTGGACTTAAAATTTTACTACAAATCCAGTGTAATAAAATCAGCATGGTACTGTAAAATAAATAAATAGATAAATAAATAAAACAGACCTGAGGATCAATGGAACAAATTAGAAAAGGTGCAGACACAACCTCAAACACACTCAGCCACCTTTTCTTTAACAAGGAGCCAAACATGTTCATAGCAAGAAAAAGAGCCTTTTAAATAAATGCTCCAGTAGAAAACCTGACTTTCCACATGTCAAACATTAAAACTCAACCCATGTCTATCACCATATATGAAAATAGATAAAAGATCTAAATATTAATACAGAAACACTAAATCTACCAGAAGAGAAAGTAGGTATATTCTTGAAGACATAGGTATGGACAGAGACTTGATAAATAAAAACCAAACTGCACAGGAAATACTTCAAAAAATCAAAACCTGGGTTCTCATATTTTTGAAGTCTCGCTCATAAAAAAAATTACCAACAGAGTGAAAAGCAAACCTATGAATGTGTAAAAAGTTCGAGTCAACCATCCGTCAGACAAAGGACTCCTATCTACAACATATAAACAATGTTTAAAAAAAATACAGATCCCTAAAATTGAAAGACCCAATTCAAAACTGGGCATCTGAGATGAATATACACTTCTCAGATGAAGAAATACAAAAGAAAAATAAATATGTGAAAAAATGTTCAACATCATTAATTATCTGAGAAACACAAATTAAAGCAACACTGAGATACCATCTCATCCCAAAAAGAATGGCTGTCGTCAAGAAGTCAACCAGGGGATGGTGAGATGGCTCAGTGGTCTAAAG
>NW_004524637.1:10012970-10014681 GCF_000260255.1 Octodon degus
GTGGGCTGAGCTGCCCCCCCCACACACACACATAAATAATTTTTTTTTTTTTTTTTAAAGAAGTCAACCAATAGCAAATGTTAGAGAGGCTGTGAGGAAAAAAGACCTCTTCGGGACTGTTCATGAGTGTGTAGACTGGTCCAACCACAATGGAAATCAATCTGTAGCTTCCTCAAAAAACTAGGATTAAGAGGTTTTATTCTACCCAGCTATTCTCTTCCTGGGTATTTTCACAGAAGGATTGAAAACATCATATCACAGTGATATACATGTACTCATGTTTATAATACCATAATTTGTCCTAGATAAATCTTGAAAATGACCAAAATGCCCATCAAGGGGCTGTGGAGATAGCTTGGTGGTCTAAGCACCTGCTTGGCAAGTGCAAGGATCAGGTTGGATCCCCTGCACCACGTTCTGTGACAGACCCACCTGTGATACAAAAGATGCCCATCAATTGAGGAATGGGGAAAAAGTGTGACATTTTTATACACTGGAGTATTATTCAGCTATGAAGAAAGATAAACTCAAAGCATTTATAGGTAAATGAATGCAACTAGACCCCATGCTCATAAGTGAAATAAATCAGACCTGCATATGTAAACACATTGTTTCCCTAGTGTAAGAACCTGAAATAATAAACAAAATCTGAAGGATTAAATAGATATTGTGAAAGGGAAAAGAACTGCTCAAAAGGAAAGAACAACTAGGATGGGAAAAAGCAAAAAAGAAAGAAAGAAGGAAAGAAGAAGAAGAATATATATATATATGATAGCTAACATAATTATACTGCTGGTTTTTTATTGGTTTATTGAAAAGAAAGGTTAAGACTTAATTGATTAATTTAGCATGCTTAGAGCTCGTAATCTGAACAACTACTTTGATGATAACAATATGCGATATAACAATCAATTTCCTGTGATCTTGTTCTGAAATTCTGCTTTATTTTTACTGTTCTTTTTATTTTCTATTCCTTTAAGAAAGAGACCAAATAATAAAAAACATTGCCAAAGGAATGGGTTGAACTTACCAAAGGATGACAAGAATGAGACCACCAAGTAAATAAATAGTAGAAAGATATTAAATGAAATGAAAAACAGTAGGTAAATAATAACAATTAGCTATTACCAATAATGACATCAAAAAACAAGTTTATTTTGAAATTCTGTAGTTTCCTGGCTCTTGATAAGCTGAAAAAGTTTTCTTGAGTGTACTATAAATGTGTTTCTAGAAATGTAAAATAGCAATATTTATTTTTCCTGATTAAGATAATGCACATAATTTTCACTTGTGAAGATTTAACAAATCTAAATAGCATTCCTAATTTCACCTATCTAGGGATTAAATTTTTGTATTTCCTTTTATTGTTTTTGAATCATAGTAACTTTTTGTACATATAATTGCAATAGCATAGTACTATGGCTGTAAGCATTTTAGTCTTTCATATCAAACCAAACATTTATATTCTCTAAATATTATTCAGAACATTATTTTTATGCATGCTTAACAAGGAATTATGTACATATTTCATAATTGATAACCTACATTAAGGAATTGTGACCTCTAAGTTTTCAATATTATGAATAATAAAAAGTAATGAAACTCTTTAAATATAAACAATTCATTTGCCTGTCTGATCCTTTATTTTTTTTTCTTTTTTAAAAAAATATTTATTTATTTTTGGTAGGACAGTTTCAATAATTAACACATT
>NW_004524637.1:10015321-10025048 GCF_000260255.1 Octodon degus
AAAAAAAAATAAAATAAAATAAAATCCCCTCAGGATTTATCCTGAGATCCTGTACCTCAGATTGTAGATCCTTTGTCAGTGTCAACCATGTGGATGAGTCACAGCCATTGCTTGGTCAATGTGCTATCTGTGAAAGCCTGAAAGAATGTTTTTTCTCCATGTGACTCTCCTTAGGCACACTCTACATCATTGATCACTTTCCTCTTTGGCCCTATAATCTCCCTGATCAGAAAATTTGGGAGACTACTGAGTTACATGATGTTACAGTACAAGTTCTCATATGTCCTGAGTCTTAATTGACCTTGGAAGGCTAGGGTTGCCTGTCTGATCCTGCATGCTACACACATCAAATAGCATGAGCCACATTAGCATTTTCATACGGATTTCAATTTTCTTAGCTCTCCTACCCATTTAGTTTTAGCTTTCTACGCACTCCGTAAGAAATGGCCACTTTCACTAAAGCTACACACGAGAAGCTTTTCCTAACTTTGAGTCTACCGCATCCCTCTGCTCCCTGCCGTCTTTCCCTGCCCAGCTGCTCCACTTCCCCTGCCTATGGCCTTGGCCCTGTGTGGGCCGCTCCTACCCGTGCAGCCCCATGCTGGGGTTGGACACCTCTGCTCAGGGCCTTTCTTCACAGGAAGCAGCTCTGGGCCCTTCCACTTAATAATATGCAGGACGGTGCTGGCTCAAGATCTAATGTCGGTGCTAGGACTAGACATGCCACCATGTCTAGTGGACCAACATTTTGGTGTTCCACAAAATGTGGACCAACATTTTGTTCATTCCTTGCCTTTTATCCACCAGATATCTAACATACCACAGGAGATGTGATTAAACTAAGTTTGTATTTGTTCTGTGAATGAATGAGTGAATGAATGAATGAATGAATGAATGAATGAATGAATGAATGAATGAATGGTCTAGGCTTTCCTAGCTTACAGTGCAGAAGGAGCTGTAGCAATGTATGTCCAGAATGAGATAGAAGAAAAAGAGTGGTCAAGGGAAAAAAGAAGAGTAGCATATTAGAAAACATAAACAGCACCTTTAGTCAAGCCTGAGAAGCTGCTTTCTTCCCACCCCTTCCTGTGTGGAGGGGCCCACCAGCTGCACTAAGCAACCAGCAAGACAGGAGGATCACCCAGGGTCCTACGCTCAAGGACTGGGCTCTGCTATGTGCCGGGTTGACTCCCACACTCTCCCTGACGGCTGTTTCTGCTACTACAATCTTCTGGTGAAAAGAATATTTGCAGGTGTTAAAGAGAATGTCTTGGTTGAGATTATCCAGCTGAAGTGATAGAAATTGAATAGTTCTTTAAGAGTCCATGACAGTAGATTCCAAAGCAATTGTGTGTCAGGAACAAAAACGGCGTTGTCCCTTAGCAAGGAAACTCCCAGATTTTCTTATTACAAAACTGAACCTAGGAAGATTCAGTAATGTTCAACACCATCTAAGTGCTAGGGAAGAAAAGAGTACTCTGTGCAGGGAATTCTACTGTCTAAAACGCAGGGCGTAGCTTCTATTTTGGTGCTACGGCTGCAAGAAAGGAAGAGCTTGTGTTTGCAAATTGGCTTTGGCAAACGCAGTCATCAGAAGTTTGCTTTCAGTCGATCTCAATTTATTTCTTCAAAGTCCTAAATTTGGCTTAAAAACCATCATCATGGTTGGCATACAATCCCAAATAAAGGCAAATACATGCAAGGAAAGACAGCCACCCATAAACATTCTAAAATTTACGTGCCTTCTTTACCACCAGTACCAGTAGGAAGTGGTGTTAAAGGGCCCATCTGAAGGCTCAGTCTCACAGAGCTATTTCTGACTTGGGCTGCAGGAGGAGCAAGTAGGCTGGCCTTCCTAGCTGTCCATGCTCCAGGCATCATGAATGAGTAGTAAGTATCCTGAGTAGGCAAAAATATATAGAGAGATATAGATATCTAGTATATAGAGATCCAGATATTCAGAGATTCTATGAAAGAACAATGCATCTTTCTCTTTCAAAACCATGCCACATATTCCCACTGCTCAAGCAGTGGCTATTATTATGCTCAAAATTAATCTCATCTAATTTAATGATTATTTGAAAACATTCTACCTGAGATTATGCATAGGGAAGACAAGGAGTAAAATCTATCTAATATAGGCAAAATCTTCTGCAGGTGTCAGTGTGATGCACATGGAAGAAAATGGAAGATACGTGAGCTTCCGAAGGAACACTGTTAAAATTTCTTTTTTCTTTTCTTTTTTTTGTACTACACCCAGTCTCAATTGCTTTCTCAGCAGCACTCCCCGGGGGCAGAGCCGACACAGTAGCCTCCAGGACTGAACCCCAGCCCCTGTGCCTGCTTGCAGGGTCTTTAATCTGCTGAGCTATCTGGCTGGCTCTAAAATTTCTAAAGAATGATCCCAAAAGACTGACTACAAATTTTTCCCACCCATTTTTTTGCACCTCATCAAAGCTTAGAAATGTGGGAGTGTTTTCTAAAGCTCATCCAGCCTTAGACATCAGCAGGATAATCGCCGCCCGGACTGCTTCCTTTGGGACCTGTTGCCTGTGTCATGGCCAACAATCCCTCCTACACAGGAGTCTGCCTTGACATCAGCTTGTCAGCTCCTTCAACAGCTGATGAGAATGTATATTACTTGATTGTATATTATGGAGAACGTATATTACTAGATGTTTCCCAAGTTAAGCTCGCAGAGCGTGTCTGCTCTTGCAAAATCGAAGCAAATCACTTTGGCAGGGGATCTATCCAAAAAATACATAAGTACTGAAAATATGTTTCCGGGTTCTATGAAGTGAATTAATGGAATGATGAATTGTGGGACTTTAGGGCTCTAAAACTATTTTTTTAAACAGTAATGGCTTAAAAATATCACCAATAATGGGGTGAGTGGTGTTTTACCAAAAGGCAGACCTATGTCTTAATTTCCAAAACCTGCAAGCCCTACTTTCTTTGAAATAGAGAGCTTTACAAGTATAACCAAGAATCTTGAGTTGGCGATCAGCCCAGTCCTAAATCCAACAACAAGCACCCTCACTAGGGATGCTGAGAGGAGCCCCCGTGTGAGGAAAGAGCCCGTGATGCCGGCAGCCACTTGGAGCTCGGAAAGACAGACAGGTATTTTCTCTGATTCTCTGAAAGGGAGCACAGTCCTGCCGCAGTTTGAACTTCTGGCCTCCAGAAAGTCACAATTGTGTGGTCTGAAGTTGCTCAGTTTGTGGTGCTTTGTCATAGCAGCCTAAGAAACTAGGATACCCAATAGATAATAGTTTGAAAGTCGCATAGAGGAAGCCCTGGTCCTCTGAGATTTCACTTGGGTTAACTGCGTGAGCCCGAGCAAGCAACTCAGCTAGCTTGTAAATAAGTTTCCTCATGTGGAGCAGAGCTATGTGGTCTTAAAACCTCTTTCCGGCTCTATGATCTATATTTTTTTTTTAATCAAAGAGAGTACAAAATGGTTTTAAAACAGAAAATTTACAAATGACACAGGATTTCATTAAACAAAATAATATGAATTTCACAGTATTTGTTGCACTGCATAATGTTGTCTTCAAATTAGTTGTTCATATTACCAGATGTATGCATGAAAAATTAGAAGAAGAAAGAAAACTATATACATACACAAAAGGCGATAAATGAAGGACCATTTGGTATCTGTATATACAAAATAGTTAAGATAGATATACAGCTATTTTCTCTTAATTCAATGAGAAGATTTGTACTAATAGTGTTTGGACAGGATAGCATGTCTGCATCTTGTACTATGAATAACCACTACAAAGGCAACAATATGCAATGTATTAATTATTGTAACTGTCCTACTAACCTGTTTTGAAACTGTCTCATTGCTATATTTCTCAATGAAATTAATAAAAAAGAAAAGAAAACAAGAACTGAACTAATTACATAATTTAGAAAAGAATGTAAGAAAGAAGAAAAAGGGCAAAGAATTTTTTTTAAAAAGACAAAACAAATTAAGCACCATCTGCCCCTTTCCATAGACCAGCAGAAATCCACAGTAGAGTTGCACAAACCATCCTGCTTACATGCAGAGACATGTCTCTTTCCCTCTCCTGTCCTTCTTCTCAACTTAGTCTACCATCTACATTTCTTGTACAAGTGTCATGTAGCAAATAACGCAGAAGCACAAATAGGTTTGTGTAAACAATCACACTCATGCACAAGCTTTTAAACACACACAACACATGTGCTTCTTAGCAAGCTTGACAGTTTGTGTGAGAAGAGTGTGAAACACACACAAAAACACCTATATTTGCTGCCGTTTACTGTGCTAATGTTGGTTCATACAACATTCATTATGAACTTACCGTAAAGATTCAAGTCCCACCAGGAGATAGAAGCGAGACAGTAGGTTAAGCAGGAGAAACATAATGGAAGGAATAGTTAAACAGTGCTAAAATAATAATCACAAGACATCGGGAAGCTCTATCCAGGAGCCTAGAGTTGAGGAAGAGAGCCCAAGGAAAGACAAACTTGAAAGGGGATCGGAGGCCACCTGAGAAGGTGTGCTCTGTCACATGAGAGCACAGGCGTCTGATGGTTTGTCCAGGTCAGGCCAGAGTTGGTCACTCTTCGCCGGGACATTACAGGCCACTCTCCAGAGTTCAGGTGGTGAGAACGTGATTCCCTGCTCGTGCCGTGCGCATGCGGCATCTGGTGTCTGGGCACTGACTGGGTGGCAGCCTTCAGGGTGCAGGAGACGTGGATGAGACTGCAAGAGAAAAGGCTGTGTGTTTTGTGATGCGCTGGGCCATGATGGCTTGGTGCGGTGCGCACTGAGCTCCTGGTGTCACATCAGGAGAGCTACAGAAGGGATGTGGTGGAGCCGAGGCTGCAGAACCGCAGAGGATCCGTGGGGCTGGCCAGGCTCTGCCCTGTGTCCTCGAACCTGTGCTGCTCTTGTCCTAGACCACGCTAGAAGCTGCAGAAAGCCTGTTCCCTCCCTGTGCCCTTTGGCAGCCTTGAGTAAGAAAACATAATCTCGTGCTCACTTTAAATGAGAAATACTTAAGGGGTTGTGGAGATAGCTCAGTAGAAGAAGCACTTGCCTGGCAAGTGCAAGGTCCTGAGCTCAATCCCTGGTACTGCCAAAAAATAAAATAAAATAAAAAATAAATAAATGAGAAATACTTAAAGGAAGCCAGTTATTGGTGAGCTTATACTGAAGGGCATATTTGGAAATAAGAAGCACTAAGTTTCCAACTGACACACTTTCAACATAACTGCTATTATCATACATGGCCACACCGAGGCTAAGAGACCTGAATGTGGCCTCTAAATGACAGAGCCAGAATTATATCTGGAGACAAAAATGACAGATAATCTCTGAAACTGTACTTTAACACCATCCTCAGAGCAGCAAGATGAAAATTGCCCACTTAAACTATTTCGTGGACAGCTCCATACTTCTATTTCATCATTATACTTATGACCATAGGATGAAACTTTAAAGAGATATTTTCCAAATCATTTTGTAAAGACACAGAAGCACAGGACAGAACCGCCCCAGAAAGCTTTAGAATCTTCTCTCCATCTTCATGCTGGGGTAAGTGTTTCCAACAGCTTTGCTCAGTGGCCCCCTCTTCTTATGCAGCGTACCTGTAGATGCCTTCAAAGCATCCTTAAAGCTCTAATATATCATCTGCTAACTCTTCATTCTGCCCCCAAACCCAGACCATCAGTTGCACAGACTGAACTCCATTCTTTCAAATTTGCACCTCAGGAGTTGAGCCAATGGCTTAGCTCATCAGAGATGTGGAATATAAAGGTGTTGAACTGGACCAAAGAAAACTAACTTGCATTGGGGATTTACTCAAACAAGTCACTCATTCTAGAATATAACTCAAGGTCAGGCCTATTCACTGACCAAGGGGCTTTATGGGGTTCACATCGCTCAGACCACAGGTACCCTGATAGCACAAAGTTGACTGTATGCAAAGATCAGAGTGGACCTTCATACCATGGCCTGGAAAAAGGCTCAACATTCTTTGAAAGACACTAAGAACATTAATCAACTGCAGGGTTGTTTGAGTCATAGGAAAAACTGGGACTATGTAGAGGTTAAAGAATCTAAACTCTTGAAACACAGAGAGAACTGGTCAGGGCAATGTGAATACTTAGAGTGAAGCTCTGGCTAGGATGTGCTTCTGCAGCTGTCAGTAGCCTACCACACGTGCAGACACCCTGGGCTGAGTGAGAGTTTCTAGAGTGATACAATGAGCACATGCTTTGAGGACCAACACAACTGGAGTGGTACAACTGGCCACCTCCCTCTGAGGACTCTCATTTTCATCCTTAGCAAGTGCTTACACCTGGGCAGAATAAGCCCACAGTGGTAGGCACATTTCCTGTGGAATCCACAGCCTCAGCCCTGTAGCCAGTGCCTGCGAAACCAAGTAACTTCCTCCTATTAGTAGGTGCTCCTACTTCTATTTCTGCCTGTGTCTTCTCTTCACACTTTCCCTGTTCCTTGGGGAACGGGACCCCTTCTATCCCTCCCACTTGATCTTACACAGGGAAGGTAGTTCTCATTTCTATGTGTCTAACCTGATAATCTACATGCAAATCACCCAAAATCACTTTTTACTAGATCTGAAATATTGTTCTATTTATGACCACATCTTCCTCCTCACCCATAAATTATCTTTGATGTCCTGTTAGATTCATGACTGTCACATCCTCACTAGCAAAGACCTTTCCTACCAGGACTCTTGGAAACTTCTCTGGACTATATGGCAGCGCTAATCTGGGGGACTATGTCTATGTGGGAATGGAACTATATCTATGTCCAGTGTTGGGGTGTGTGTGTGTGTGTGTGTGTGTGTGTGTGTGTGTGCATGTGTGCATGTATTTTGTACAGGGTCTCACTGTGCAGGTCTGACTTGTAGTGATCCTCTTGTTTCAGCACCCCCCCCCACCCTGGGATTACAGGTGTAGGCCATCGCCCCTGATCTTGGTGGCTAGCACAATGCACCCAGGGTGGGGCCCAAGTGGCATGCAGAGCCAGAGATTGAACCTGGATTCCTATACTTGCCAGCCACTTAGACAGCTGATCTATCTCCCAAGCCCTACATTCAGTATTCTGATCTACGTAGTGACAGGTACTCGGCTACTCATGAGGCTAAAGCAGAAAACTGTAACTTCAAGCAAGGCTGGGTGATTTAGTGATTTAGTAGGACTCTGTCTCTAAATAAATGAATACCCTAGCCCTTCAAGGTCAGTGAGGACTCAGGACATAAGAGAACCTGTACTGTACCACCCTATAACTCAGTGATGTCCCAAATTTTCTGATCAAGGAGATTATAGGGCTACAGAGGAAAGTTATTGATGATGTAGCATGTGCCTAAGGAGAGTCAACTAGAGAGAAAACATTCTCTCAGGCTTTCACAGAGAGCACAATGGTCAAGCAGTAGCTGTGACTCATCCAGATGGCTGACACTGACAAAAGACCTATGAACTGCTATACAGGGCTTCAGGATAAATCCTGAGGAGATTGACTGACCTTGGCAGATACAAAAGTTACATTTTTTGTTATATAGGTCTTGCTTTATCTTGGTCTTAACCATCCAGCAGGAAAGTATAAACACAAGGTATAAAAAGTAAAGCCATTTTAATATGCTGAGCTATAAAAGGCTCAAGTCAACAACTTCTGACATTGCCAGTCGTGCAGATAACCCACTACTATTTTAGACCACTGGACTATATTGGATCACTTTGCTGAATTTGTGTACCTACAATATATGAATGGCAATGGGATACCTATCTCTGACAAAAGTAAGTAAAAAAGGGGATATAAATGATGGTCCATTTGGTAGTGAAAAAATATATATCTGTATGTACAAAATAGCATAGATATACAGCTACTTTCTCTTAGTTCAATGAGAAGAAAGATTTGTACTAATAGTGTTGGGACTGGATATCATGTCTGCACCTTGTACTATGAATAACTACTATAAAGACAACAGTATGCAATGTATTAATTATTGTAACTGTCCTACTAACCTGTTTTGAAGCTGTCTCATTGCTACTTCTTTCTCAATAAAATTAATATATAATAAATAAAGCTGAGAATGTTATTCAGTTCAAAGGCTATATATTTAAACACACACAAGCATGTAGAGAGACAGAGATATAGAGACAGAGACAGAGGCAGAGAGAGGCAAACAGATTAAAAACTGATCCATTGGCCACATAAACAATACCATAAAGTGATTACTGACATTCTACATTTTGACCAGAAAAACATATTAGAACCACATTACAAAAAATTCTCATCTATCACATGAATATAAATAAAATGGTATGAGAAATATCTTCAACACAAGGGATAAAGCAGGATGTAACAAGTTAAAAATATTTAATCAAAATTCAATTAATCACAATACTCATTGCTTACATACAAACATTTTATTGTCAGTTGTCAGTTATAGCACAAGTTAAAATTAAATGTATAGGGTTGGCACACGTAATTACATGTATATCACCACTGTTTTGTTACCAGATCTAGTTAATAGGCTTTTGTTATAATGATATGAAATTCTTTTTCTGGATAATTCCTTTAAAAACGTTGATGTGTAGGACACAGAATTTGAGAACACCAATTTCGAGTGTGCACAGATATAGTGGGGAGCTGAGAGACACACACGTTCTCCTCTCAGAGATTACAGCACGCTTTCTAAGTGATTCCAGATTCAGTTATGAACTCAAGTGCTCTCCTAATTTTCTGCAAGCACTGGAAGCTTTCACAAATTTTTGTTTTAGTTTGGATAAAATATGAATAGCTGGACTGTCACCACCAAGACAGGCATCCTGGACTGCATTTACTCTCCATTCTTAGTTACAAAAGTCTAAATAAATACTTGAAACAAACAGTTCTATACATTTAATAATGGATAGTGTGACCATGCCAGAGTCTGGTGGCCTCCCTGAGCTGACAATTCTAGGAAGCAAAAGGGGAAGGAAAGCAGCAAAATGCTGAGTGGGAGAGGAATGCATGAAGGGAGAAGGACAAGAGACTCTACAGAAATGAGAGGGAGGGAAGGAGGGAGGGAGACAGAGACAGACAGACAGACAGACAGACAGACAGAGACAGAGACAGAGAGACAGAGAGAGACATACACAAAGAGACAGAGAGAGACAGAGACAGACAGACAGACACACAGACATATAGACACACAGACACACACACACACAGACAGAGGCAGAGACAGGCAAGCAGGCAGGCGCTCCAGAGAAGCTGGGTGTAGATGATCATCTGTTATGAAGGACTCACCTGGGGCAGAGACTGAGCCGCCAGAGAGGAGCATGCAGAGCAATCTCCAGAGCTCACACGGGTCTAGAAATACTGCAGATTCCCAACCGCCACAGAAGAAGAACACAACTCATAATACAAAGAGTATTCAAAGGGAAATCTAAAACCTATATAGCTCAGTTTTCTTTTTAATATGAATATTTTTCTGTTTTGAAAGACTAGGAAGATGGTAAACCATATCAATCTGCTGAATTCAAAAGAAAAAGTTTTGGGGTTTGTACTTGCTTCACTCTGTATTTTACCAAATTATGGAACTACTCATATTAAAGTACAGTACCCTTAAAAACTATAAAAATGTGAGGAATTCTAAACAACCATTGGTGCAGGGGATTGAGCTAAAAGTGAGAGAGAGAGAGAGAGAGAGAGAGAGAGAGAGAGAGAGAGAGAGAGAGA
>NW_004524637.1:10025148-10031646 GCF_000260255.1 Octodon degus
AGAGAGAGAGACAGAGAGAGACAGAGAGAGAGACAGAGAGAGACAGGGAGAGATGTAAGGTGATGAAGGAACAGATTTTAGTTCTTTCTTTCTTTCTTTCTTTCTTTCTTTCTTTCTTTCTTTCTTTCTTTCTTTCTTCTTTTTTGTGTGTGTTTTAGGGAAGGATCTACAGGGTATTCAGCATCTCACTACCAGATCAGACTCGTACTGGTCCACTTGTTTACAACCTCCCAAGAGTTGGGATTACAGGCATGCGCCACCATGCCCAGTCTCAATTGCCGTGTCAGGGCACCGGGGGTGGGGGGCAGCAGGCAGGACCACGGATGGAATCCCCGGCCCCTGTGCCTGCTTGCAGGTGCTTTAATCTGCTGAGCTATTTGGCCAGCCCTCGTAGTGTCTTTCTCAACAGGTAGGAAACGTGGTCAAGACTGTAGTGTGCACTAATAGCAGTGCTGCTGTATCGTTGAGTGCAGCTAGGACAAGTGACCCTCAGTATGAACACAACTGCGTATTTAAGTGACAAATTACACACAGTCCAAATACTTAGGGTGTAACTCATTTTCTTTCCTGGCTCACAAGTTAATCCCCTTTCATCTGGCCAAATTACTCAACCTGTAAGTGTTCTACTTCTTTCAGCTAAATGAGAAAGAAGTCAAGCCAGGAATGGGTAATATTGGGGTGAAGGGGGTTAATGTTGCTCAATTTTTTTAAACATATCTTGTCTAAGTTACTTTTCTCTCATTGCTGGGACAAATACCCAACACTAAATGAAGGGAAGAAAGGTTTATTTAGCTCTCTAGAAGCTCCAGTCCATACTCAGCTGGCTCCAAGGCAGACTGGCACATGGCAGAGGGTAGCAGTTCATGATGGCAGAAGGCAGCAAAACAGCAAGAACAAAAGGGAGGAGTAATAGCAACAATGGCTACAGAGAACAAGTCTGTCTCTCTGTCTCTTTTAAGTTACATGCAGGCTATCCACCACAGGCTGGGTGTAGCACTCACACCTACAATCCCGGCAATACTCAGACCCATAATCCCAGCAATGCTCACACCCATAATCCCAGCAGTAATCAGACCCATAATCCCAGCCCTGGATCATGAATTAATCACAAACTGTAGAACCGCACCTCTATGACTGCATGAGGCATTGGGGGGAACAAACACACACAGACCATGACATACCTAAAACATCTGGCAGTCAGACAGCTAAAATGCAGAGTGAAATAAGAAGTACTGGTAATTTTTATCACTGAGTTGTGCTCACTTTTATCCCTTTCTCCCCACTGATGTCACGAGTTCTTTTGCGTTCACACAGTCCACCTCGGAGAGGCTATGGATCTTTAGATGTTGCTCAGAGAACTGCAACGGCCACTGTCACCTGGAGAACAGCAGTCACAATTCACATTTCTCAGAGGTCTGTGGCCTGATTTTCCTGAAGGAAAAATCTAGACACAGGGTGACTCTAAGCCCTGGCTCTGCTCTTCCCCAGAGCTTGTTTCTTTCTTTGAGATGCAGGGGTGCAAACAATTCTACCTACCTCATAGGTGTTTGGCTATGTATGAACTTGGGTCATCTAGGTAGGACCCTAATGCAACAACTTGATAAATGATAAATATTTCCACCTATTTAATATCCTCATAGTATTTCCAAACAAGCCTATCTCCCTGTTGACAGACTGTCTGATTGGAGCTTGCTATTCAACACAAACACTGACACACACACCACACACTTCATTCTAATCTCTGCTTTTTCTCCTATTTTTCCATTTCTAAAATAAGCTCTACCACAACCTCTTGATTCATATTTCAATTTTTTATGACTCATCATGGGTCCTGCCTGTACCATGAAACCTTCTTAGCTTCTCTTTGTCTCTCTTCTGAAATTTACAACTCCTATTCTCTAGTAAAATAACTTCTGTATGCTGATATTTAATTTAAACAGTTTGATTATTTTCAGGCTTTGTGTTTTGTTTTCCAAACAGCAGCCTGAGATCATTGGTGATAGGAAACTGTTTATTACTGTTGATTCCTTGTCCTACATGGTAGGCATTACCATGCTGGACTCAGGAAATTGTTATTGATTTATTGATTAAATGAAAGACGAATTTCAAAAGAGATTGAAACTATTTTATGCTTATGAGGTAAGAAACCAACCTTTAGGGGTTTTAAGAAATCAAGCTATTAACTTAGCCAAGGAAAAAGAATCAAGGAGTAGAACTACGGCCCCTTTGGGTTTCTTTTCTTTTGCTTCTAAGGTTGAAAATGGAATATAGTAATTATTTCTCTCCTATTATTTTGCCTTTGCTTTCAACTTTAATCCTATTGCTTTCTGCTTGCTGGAGACGCAGAGCCTAACAATTCCTTCATGCTTGGTGCTAGAAGTATGTTTAAAGGTGTTAGCCAGTAAGCAATTTGCTCTAAGCAAATAATAATAATAATAATAAATAGATAAATTTTAAAAACTCTGTAATGAGAGAAAATGTAAAGAAAGGATTGTTCTGTGTGTGTGTGTGTGTCTGTGTGTGTGTGTGTGTGTGTGTGTAACCAGGTATTGAACTCAGGCCCTTGCACTTGCCAGGTAAGCGCTTATTCTACTGAGCTATCTCCCCAGCCCATAGGATTGTTCTTTGAAACTCAACAAAACTCAACAGATGATGAAAGATATCACCATGGCCCAAGGAATTTACCGTGGAAAAGGCTGTACAATCTTTCTGTCAAGAAAAAATTATAGAGCTAGGGGTGTAGCTCAGGTGCAGAGCATGGCTCTGGCATGTGTGAGGTTCTTAGTTCAATGCCCAGCACAAAGAAGGAAGGAAATAGGAAAAAAGGAAGGGTGCAAGGGAAAGGAAAGGTGGGCACGGAGAGGGGATCTCATTGCATCTAATGGAGAAGACCACAATGGTTCTTTAATATGACTACATGCATATGAATCTACTTTTGGGAGAAAGCTGTTTCTAAGTCCATCAAACTGAGATAGACATGTATTAATATGCAATCATAATCCTGAAATGATTCTGAACCTAAGATACAAGGAGTAATAAATGGAAGATTTGACTCAGCTATCCTCAGCAAAGGATGCTGCCTCTAATCTTCAAGGAACAACTGAGTCATTAAAGCTCAAAAGGAGTGGAGGATCTATTCATTTGACTTGGTTTAAATTCTACCTAAGAGCATCTACATTCACTTGGATGCCAGGCAATCAGAATTCAGATCTGTCCTTTGAGTTCCTAAGTGGGCTTGAACAATGGAATATTTGTAACGTGATATCTGATTTAAAATTGGCTTCTTGTGGGTCTAAGTTCTATGTGTTAACTCTTAAATCACTGTGCAAAAGCATGATAAAATGGGGGGCCAGGGAGATAGCTCAGTAGAATAAGTGCCTGCCTGGCAAGTGCAGGTTCCTGAATTCTATCCCTGGAACCACAAAAAATAAAATAAAATAATAGTAATACTACTACTAATAATAACAATAACAATAATAGTAATAAAATGATGTCTTTCAACTTCAGAGCTTGGTTTGGAGCCAGAACACAGCGTGCCCCATTGCCAACGTGTAGCATCCTAGTGATCATTTTTCTTTCTTCTTCACTATCCCTTGTAATAAGTGTGTCCCTCTCTACAGAGATCGTTTGTAGAAATGTAATAAAAAAGGATAATAATGCTCCCCAAATCACAGATGTCTCTGCTCCTCCCTTCTTAAGGTCCGGCAATAGCAAGGTGTGGCTCTTTTCTTCAGATACCAGTTAAGAGTAGCTCCCTCTGCCAGGAATAGCCTCTTCCTCCTCATGGCCCTGACTGCCTTTGTGAGCTTTCTTTGCACCATGTGCCCAGTCTTACACACACTTCTGGATTAGGTTGTCTGGTGTCCTAGAATTCTGAAACAATCTTGCTATTTTAGATGCACTTAGTTCTAAAGTGATCCAATTTATTAGTCCATGAACAACTACAGTGATCCTTGAATCAGGTTGGGACTTTATTCATCTTTAATTCTCAGCAGGTCGCCTTTGTGTTTAATATTGGGGAAATGTTCAATACATTTTGGATGAAATAATGCTTTGTTTATTTTTTATGGTAGGTGACAATAGATCCTCTGTGCCAGGACACTTATAGATCGTTGGACTAGATTTTCCACTAGAGCACAATGCTTATATATTTGCATAAAATGACAATACTGAACATGGGGTGATCCTTAGGTCAGCAACTCGTTATATTTCCCAGGAAATATACTTTTAAATGCATGTTTTATCTGATGCTTATGTAATACTTTCTGTGCACCAGGAACTAGTCTTTATAAATATTAACTTGAACTATCCTCATCTCAGACCTATGAAAGGGGAGATAGCACTATGCACACTTGTGCAGGGAAATGGAGATTCAGGGGAGTTGCACACCCGGCTAATGTTGCTCTGCTCCGAGGGCACGAGAGAGGTCTTGCACGCAGGGCAGCTGCCTGGAAGCCTGGAGCTTCCCCTGCAGGAAGTCCTCAGCTGCCAGGGGACGGCGCGCATGTACGATCCAGCCTTCACACACAAGTCATTTTCTTCCTCTCCCCCTCACCTGGCAGATGTCTTTCAAACCCTACATTCTAGAAGAGGAGTTTATTGAATTGCTTTCTTCCGAGAAGCCTAACTGATTTTACAAAACAGAAAAAAAAAAAAAAAGTTAAAAAACAAAAACCAAAGCTCAGTGATGCTCACGGAATCCATTGAGGAGTACACATATTAAGAAATAAAAATATTCTTCAATCAATATTAGCTAAACTGTCACCCTCTCAGGACAAGACAGAATGATGAACACCCTCTGCTCTGCGTTGAAAACAAGCGCTCCTTCAAGTCCTGGAGGGATGCGGTAGGATTCCAGTGAGGGCCCTCCTGAAAAACTCCTATTTTCATTCCTTTGAAGTTCAAATCCTGCAGTGATGAGCTGCAGATGACCTCACTGGCTCCTGTGCTACCATAGAAATCGTGAACTAAATAAATTAGTCTCTCTTCAGTTCAACACTCTGAACTGCAGGTAGGAAAAACCTTCGAGGTAGCCAGCCCCACCCCAAAATCTCTATTCAGAGGCATTTTGTCAAAAGGAGCGGCTCCTTGGCTACCACTTTAATCCAGTCCTAAAGGAGAAAAGCAGTAAAACGAGAAGCTACCAGGATTATTTGGAGGCGGTGTCATAAAAGGAATGTTATCGATTAAATTGTTATGTTCTCCAAAGGATTGATGGGGTCAGAGAAAAGATTTCTTGTCACCAGTTAAACAATTGATGAGAAGATTCCTTAGGAGATTAACTTGGAGAGTCTTATTAGCAAAGCAAGTACGTCAAGAACAAAGTGTAAGACTGGATAAATCCTTATCTTGTCTGCTCTGGAATGAGGAAGTCCCTGTTACAGAAGAATTCATCACTTTCAGATAGTCAACTCAGGAAACGCACAAAAATGTTCTGGAAGAGCAGAAAACTGGAACAAAAAGAAAGGGATCTCAACTCAGAGGAGCCTCAGGCACGGGAAGTGCGTGTGCATCCACGGACTGAGACCATGGACTCCCGTGGACAGCGCTCTCTCTTTCTTCACATCATTTTCTTGCTGCACACACCAAGCTCTCAGCTGTGTAGGGAGAACCATCCCTTCACAAATATCTGGAATTTTCTCTGTGTGTCTCCACTCTAGCACATACCCCTGAAGATGCTAACTGCTCCTCAACTTACAGAAGCTGTGGGGCTTCCCTTGGGGGCTCCATCTGCTCCCATGTGTGGAATTTATCTCCAGTCAGCAACGAGAACAATCGTAGGGCTCACCGCATTACTCCTGGTGTCCCATTGGCCGCTGCATTTTGATGCCTGAGGTCTGGTGTCTTAAGAACCATTTATGTGTATATTTTGTCTTTGTTTTGGTTATTTCAGATCTGTGGTTAAACCTGGTCCCTACTATTTCAACTTGGCAGAGCAGAAGTTCCTCCCAATCTTTTTTTCCGGTCCTGGGAATCAAACTCAAGAGATTGCCCTGGCCAGGCAGGTGCTTATGCCACTGAGCTATCTCTCCAGTCCCCTCCCAAACTTTTGTAATTAAAAATCACCTAATTTTCCTGTAGAAACAATAAGGTTTATTTGTGCAAACAATTTGTCCTCCCACATTTGCTTGCAAAACAATTTTCCGAGTTAATGTCCTGAGGAGTCTTACTGATCGATTTCCTAAACACATCATATTATATGTAAACACTAACTAAAAATGGATTATAAACATAAACATAAAGCCCACAATTATAAAACTTCTATGAGAAATCTTTAAAAATCTTTGATAGCTGAAATTAAGTAAAGATTATCAGATATAACTCCCTAAACTAAAATTAATAGATTGGGCTTCATCATACTTAAAAATTGCTCTTCTAGAAACTCTGCTAAGTGAATTAAAAGTCAAGCCATGGACAGGAACAGAATACTTTCAAATAGATATCTATAGATGGGTGTTATGGTTTGTGTCTAGTTGTCCCCCCAAAGCCTCATGCAGT
>NW_004524637.1:10033931-10054770 GCF_000260255.1 Octodon degus
TATGTGCTACTCTGCGTTGGACCCAGCTGAGTATGGACTGAAACCTCCAGTAACTGTGAGCTAAATAAACCTTTCCTTCCTTCATTTTGAGTGTCAGGTATTTGTCCCAGCAACGAGAGAAGAGTAACTAAGACAATGGGGTTATATCAATTTACAAAGCTTCTGTATAGCAAAGGAAATTGCCAATAGAATGAAGATACAACTTACAGAATGAGAAAAAAAAAATTGCCAGCTAGTCTTAAGACAGAGGACTAATATCTAGAATAAATATATGTGAATTAGACTCTCCCAAAATAAAAGGTCAAATCAAATGTATGTCTAATAAGGAATTTGCATCCATAATATATAAAGAAGTCCTACAATTTAACGAGAGGCTTAAAATATAGGCAAAAGGGCTGGTGAGATGGCTCAGTGGTCTAAAGCACCTATTTAGAACAAGCTTAGCAAAGCACACTGACTGTGGTTCAATCCCCCAGCACCACATGCCAGCCAGCCCCGCCCCCTGGTGGGCTGAGCTGGCCACACACACAAAATAAATAAATAAATACTTTAAAAAATAAAATAAAATATAGGCAAAAGTTTTGATAAATGTTTAATTAAAGAAAATATACAAATAGCTAGTAAATACGTGAAAGAATATTCAATATCATTAGTTATTAAAGAAATTAAAATTGAAACCACAATGCAAAACACTACATAGCCACTAGAATGACTATCATCTTTCTAGGAATTAGGTAGGCAAAAAAAAAAAGAACAACAAAACCTCAGGCCCTCATGCATTGCTGGTAGGGACAAAAGGACACAACTACTTTGAAAAACAATACTGCAATTTCTTAAAATATTAAATGTAAACTTACCGTATGTCCCAATGGTTTTACTCTGAAACATCTACCTGTCTAAGACAAATGAAAATGACCTTGACTTAGTAGGAAATGAACGCTCCAGGACAATTAGCCAGAATGCTCAAAACTGAAAGAACCTATCAAGTGGTGAACTTCTCAACAAAATACGCACGCCTACACTCTAGCCTTCCAGTCTGGAAAGAGAAGGAGGGGGACACAAGATGTGCTAGACCGTGGGTGACCCGCCGAAGCTTGAGCTTAACGTCATGCTCTAGCGACTGCGGGGTATCATTTAACTGAAATTTCCTATGACACTAAATTCTGTAAAGGTGGTAGGCCAATCAGGGCCCCCTAAAGCTGGATTTAGAACTTTTAAACAAATATGTATGATGGGTATTTTAGGGGTGGGAGGTTCAAAGCTGAATCTGATTAGTCAACATGCAATTGTATAAATTTACTGAAAGTCATGTAATTTTCACTTACAAAGTGGGAATTTTATTGCATATTAATATAACTCGGTAGAGCCACTGTTTTAAAAAAGAAAACAAAATGAAAGTTAAAAAAATTGGAAATGACACAGAACTTCATTAAATAAAGTGATAGGAATTCAACAATGTTGTTACGTTGCATATTGTTGTCTTCAAAGTAGTTGTTCAGAGCACCCGATGGGAGCATGGGAATAGGCAGAGAATTCATGAGCGAAAACCAAACTGCACAGTAAAACAACTTTTTAAAAATCTCTATCTTCATGTCGCCTTCTACATGTGATGAATAAACTTATAACAAAGGAAATTTAATGTCGCCTTCTACATGTATTGAATAAATTCATAACAAAGTAAATGTATTTACATTGTTTTCAGAAGTAACAAGATTTTTATCAAGAAATAAATGGGGTTTTTGCCCCTCTTCGGAGAGCTATATCAACTATTGATTTTTTTAGGAAGTCTAATTATAAGTAAGCAGCAATGTATGTCTGTTAAATTATTCAGAGAGCTACCACAATATTATGATGTAGGCAGATAAAATATTTTTAGTTAATTTCCAAAAGTGAAGAAAGTAAAGGCAACATAAAGGTAAAGGACTTGCCAAAGAGCATGGGCTTCTAAATTGGAAGAAAGTTTTGATTTCTATATAAGACCTATTCATTGATATTTATTTTTTAATTTTAAAAAATCTTTATTTATTTATTTATTGGATACAAGGTCTCCCTATGCAGCTCAGATGCATAATGATTCTCCTGTCTCAGTCTTCCCAGTGCTGGGATTACAGTCATGTGCTACCATGCCTTGTTTCAGTGGCCAACACAATGTGTCTGATGTTCTGGGACCAGCATGACATGCAGTACCAGGGATCGAACCCAGGTCCTTGCTCTTACTAGGCAGGTGCTTAGACCTCCAAGCTATGGCCCTAGCCCACATTGATACTTAAACTTACCTTCCTAATCCTCCCAAGAGCTGTCAAATTGCCACTGGAAAACCCTTTATACCAAGGAACTTGGCATCCCAAGAGATAAACTTTCCTTCTTTCCAAAGCACAGACAACTACAAAGACCGAAACAGAGCCTGTAGCTTCCTTCCATGCCTTGGAGCTAACTGCTGAGAAGAGGCCTGTGTCCTGTCCAGGTAGTTGGCCTTCCACCATTTCACTGCATTCCACTGTTAGCTATGTGTTCAAAATTCACTCTGAAGGTTCATATAGAGAACTTCCCTTGACATCCTCTGGGTTGCAAATGCCCAGTCCTCCATTAGAGGCAAGTTCCTTGACAACAGAGACAAGTTCCACCAGAGTGACCACTGTATCCCTGGAGCCCATCAGAGTCCCTGGCAAGCTAAGCACTCAACCAGCAATCTTAAACCAAGCATGTGATTGCATAACACAGTACCCTCACATGTACATCACTTGAATAAATGAGCAGTGTCTCTTTTCCACATTTGTTTTATGCTGCTGTTCTGCACATAGGAATAGCTTTTCTAGTTTTATGTGACATGTGCTCAAATAAGTCAAGGACAAGGTGACAAAATTAGTGATTTCATTGTTGTAACTAAAAATCTGTCTGAAACTTATGATTGAATGTAAAGGGAACTTAATTTACAACCATACTTCATTTTCTTATTGGAAATTAACCTTGTGTTATCATCCTGTTGTTATTATCATTAAACTCTAAATTGGAGGAAGATTTAAGTCATTAGAAATTCTGTTTTGAAGAGCTGGCCAAATAGCTCAGTGGACTAAGGCACCTGCAAGCAGGCGCAGGGGCCAGGGGTTCAATTCCTAGACCTGCTGGCTATGCCAGCCCCACCCCTGGGATGGGCTGAGATGGTGATTGAGACTGGCCGTGGAGGCACTCCCCTGTAATCCCAGCTCTTGGGAGGCTGTAAACAGGTGGATCACTACAAGTCCAGTCTAGTAGTGAGACCCTGAACACCCTGTAGGCCCTTTCTTAAAATACAAAAAAAAAAAAGAAAGAAGAAGTTCTGTTTTAAATGGCAGGGAGATGCTAACCAAATAGCACTCCTCCACTGGCCCCCAGAGTCACTCTGAATTGTTAATGACTACGAGCTGCTATTGCTGCATTTGAAAAGCAAAGTGTTTTCCATTAAGTCTTAAGACCTATATTTAAACTCACTCGCCTTAGCGGTGGTCAACCCATTCAACCACTTGACTCTCTTGAGCAAAACAAGAAGAATATTGTTCCTGTACCGTGTGCACAAAAAGGTAGTTGTGAAGATCAAACAAGGTTGAGAAAAGGATAAGAAAGTTGCCAAGAAACTGAAGTGCCAAGCAAAAGTGAAAAACATGTCCTGAAGTGTTGGAAAATTGCTTATCGGTGTTCATTAAACTGTATAAATGATTCCTTGAAAATCAACATGTTCAATTTCTTGTGCGATGGCAGGTTCAATTTTTCCATGCAGTAAGTTTTACAAATGGTTGTCATCACTCAGTGTGGCAAAGCCGAGGCCTTAAATGCTACAAAAAGAATTTTTTGCCAATCACATGCAGAGCATTCTTTACTTGTCATAGCACTTAATTAAATATACAGCCATGTGCCACATAATGATATGTCTGTTGGTGACCAACTGTGTAAGAATGATCCCATATAATTATAATAGAGGTGAAAATTTTCTACTGCATTGTGACATCTTACCTCTCTTAATAGCATGAGGATGTTGCTGTAAACCTATCTCAATGCCAGTCATAAAAAATACAGCTCATAAAATTATGAACAATATGTAATAGTTGAAAATGAATGACCGCTATTGGTTTGGTATTTCGTAGACCATATTTTCAGGCCCTGCTTTAGAATACAGTGTTTGTTACTTATCATTTTTCTTTCAGTGCCCGGGATTGAACCCAGGACCTTTTCATTGAGCGGCACTTCCAGCCGGCTTTAAGCAATGTCTTATTCTGAGACAGCACCTTGCTAAGTTGTTTAATTACGCAGGCTGGGCTCAAACTTGTGACCCTCCTACCTCAGGCTCCAAGCTGGGATTGCAGGGGTGACCCCCTGGGTCAAGTTTGCCATGTCTCCTGATTGAATCAATTTTCTTAGTCTTCACTTAATTTCATGCTGCTCTGTCCAATACAGCCCCATGAGCAATTAGCTGCACTGTACTGAAACGGTGTACTACAACCTACACGTGTAGTAGATTAGCCTCTCCAGGTTCGTGTGAATACTCCAAGAACTTTTCACAGTGGCAGAACCACCCAACAGCACATTTATCAGAACATGTCCCCACATACTACTTTTTAAAGAGATGCCCTCAGGCATTTTTAAAACTATCATATAAGAAAAATTAGCCAGGTGTGGTGGCGCATGCCTGTAATCAATCCCAGCAGTTGGGAGGCTGAGGCAGGAGGAGAGTTGGGAGTTTGAGATCAGCCTGGGATACAATGTGAGCTCAAGGCCAGCCTGAACTGTATAGTGAGACCCTATCTCAAAAAGATAAAAAGAGCAAAAGGAAAAAGAAAGAAAAATGAATTCTAGCCAACTTCTATACATTTATCTATGTCTACTTTTTGTTTAAGATTCATCCTGCATGAATTCTTTAAGTTGTTGGAACTTACTAGAATTTTATTATTCTTCCACACCGTTGGAAGTCTGGGGTGAGAAAAGTGATACCCAATAAAGGACACCGGATACATATGCATACATATTGGAAAGTCTTCTTATATGTCAGTAAATTAACAAGCTTGTGAAACATGAAATTTGGTGTATTAAGGCCAGCCAGATAGCTCAGCAGACCAAAGCATCTGCTCAGACAGAGAGCAGCGTTCGGGGTTTGATCCCCAGCATGCAGTGCCAGTCCCATTCCTGGGGCGTGCTGAGATGCCAGCTGAAACTGGGCATTGTGATGTGCACCAGTCATCCCAGAGATTGGGAGGCTGAAAACAGGAGGATCACTATGAGTCTGATCTATGTAGTGAGACCCTGTAGACCCTGTAGATCCTGCTCTAAAATTAAAAAAAATAAAAACACAAAGAAAGAAATTTGATGTATTACTCCAGGTTAAGAAATTGTGTTTTAGGGGGCCGGGGAGATGGCTCAGTGGAATAATCGCTTCACTGGCAAGTGCAGGGGTCTGAGTTCAATCTCCCCCCACCGCCCACAAAAAAGGTTTTTTTTTCAGTTCTGTCAAAAAAAAAAAAAGAAAAGAAAAGAAAAGAAACTGTGTTCTAAATTTGTATGAAAAGAACATAAATAAATGATTCAGACTATATAAAAATCTCTTTTTATTGTTTAAACAGCAGTTTATGAGTGCAAACTTGCAGCTTTTCTTCCATCTATGATGTCTGTATAGCCAGCCAACAAATATCAAGCCATTATTCAATGTGAGATAGCATTTGTAAGCAGTAATGAGGTGGAAAATTAATTAAATGTGGCTGAAAATTATGAATTATTTAACATTTCCTCAAAATTCTTACAGTGAATAGCTGCTGTAGCCTGGGGATGGGCAAAAGGTCTTTCAGAAAATACTTTTTACTTTTTGCAAAAATACCTCTAGCCCACAAAACAAGGGTGACACAAAAGTTCTAAGAGTTCAGGCCCAAGTTCTCTGGCATCTCTTCGGACATTAGCAATCCGAAGGTTCTAACCAGCACACAGAATTCCTGTTGATTGTGTGATGTGTTATTAATCAAATCTAATAAGTGTCTTTTGTATGAATACATCTGTGAACTCCAGGCCTCCCTTGCAAAGTCCTGCCTGGACCTAGCTCTCTTTTACAATAACGCTAATGAAAATCCTGCCTAAAGGCAGCCAAATTCAGCACGCACTTGGTTATTTTCCACAGAAGCAAAAACATAATTTTAACAAACAGAGCACTTTAATTCTCAGTCATTTTTACCCAGATATAACCGCCAGCATCATTGAGGTCTTTCTCAGCTTAATCAGGTAATGACGACACAAATGCCTGTTTGTTTTTGTTTCTTGTTTCAGGAAAGCATATTGTATGAGAAGCACATTCTTTCCCTGAGTCAATCTTTTTTTCCAGCCCTAGTCAGCTAAAATATGTCACAGTCAACTACAACCAGAATTTTTTTTTTTTTTTTTCATTTGGAAAGAGCTTTTATATGTGCCCCGCTAGGAAAATCCATTTGGAGCTTAAAATTGATATCTACTTATGTTATAACAGATTGTGTAATAACCGGATCTAAAACACCCCGCAGCCTGTCTGCTTCTCAGAGGCCGGTATCCATACCCCACAGGCAGTCTTGCTGTGGATTTTTTCTGGGGAATTAGGCCTCCCTTCCTTTTTTAACCATCACTACAAATTTCCAGCCTTTTCACCAGACAGCTGTATGGCCAAAATATAATTTGTTTTAATCCTAAAGCCTAAAAAATCTAGCACAACTTTCTGGCTTCAGAAAAACCTTCCGTTTTAGTGAAAGTAAAGAGAAAGCTGAACCAAGAATTTGGCAGATGAGGAGATTTGGCATCAAAATATTTGTAAAATATTTTAATGTGCAGTAGAAACCCCATCACCACCCCATTCCTTGGTCCCAAAGAGGTGTGACTTTGTACTGTTTTCAAGCCTGGTTAAAGCAAGGGATTTCTTCTTTAAAGCATGAAGCAGCCTTCTGAGTAGAGAGTATCTCTTCCCTTCAAAATGTATGTGGCAGTTATTTTGGTACTGTTAAGGGGGCTTCACAAAGTGGCCCAGGGGAACCATGTGTCCCACACCTTACCCGCTGATCCACCATACAGATGTGAGAGCCCAGGCAGCCCTAGGAAACCACCAAGAAAAACTTTTCTGCTCTGTCCTTTATACCTTCCCCTCTCTGGCCCTGCCTTCTTGACTTGCCTCAAGAAAACTTGCCCCCACTGGGTTCTGCGTGCCTGCACTGCTACCCAAGCACCGCAGCAAAGGCCACAGCTGCGGCCACTCCCCGTGGGATGTGCAGGAAGAGAGTGATGGGCCTGTTGGCCTCTCCCTCGTCGGATGGCTCTGGCGCCCTTGCCAAAGGGATAAGCACTGACTGAAGACAACAAAATTCGCCTTCCCAAGAGCCCCAGGGACTTAACAAGTGCCAGTGCCTCATGAGAAGTAACCAAGAACAGAAGGTGGAGCCAGGTGCGCCGGGGACACCTGCGATCCCAGCACTTCAGAGGCTGAGGCAGGAGGATTTTGAGTTTGAGGTCAGTTTAAAGGGTATAGCAAGAGCCTGTCTCGAAACAAAACAACAACAACAAAAATAAAACAGAAAGATAAAGAATACAAGGTGAATTTCACTGACGGGGTGCAGAAGGCCCGAGAGCTACTTCATTCAGGCTCTGTACTCTCAGGGGTGGCCCAGTCCCCTCAGGCGAGGTGCTTCTGTGTGCCTTCAGGACTCACTTAAGAACAAAGATAGCTTGGGCCCTGCCACAGCAACATGGCTCTCTGGTCAGAGAAAGAGCTGCTTGCTGCAGCCTGGGGAGCGAAGAGGGAGGAGACCACACAGTGGGCAGGCAGCGACCCTGGAAGCAGCTCTGTGTGCTCCTTTCATCACCTTTGGGCCTTGAAGAACAGAAGAGAGACCATGTCCATTTGTCCTCCACTAACTAAGAGTCCGGATCTGAGCATTCATGAAGGAACAAGGCGGTAACTCTAAGCCAGGCCCTGTGCTCCGTGCTTCGCTTCACTCCCGCCATCTGGGCCACAGCTCTGAGATGGCTCTGGACTCCAACTGCCCCATCCTCCATTTGCTGAAAGAACTGGTGCCCAGAGGAACAAGGGCAGGCGGTGGGGCCAGAAAAATAACTAGAATGAAATAAAAGAGTGACTGATAGCTGATCACATATCAGGGCTTTAGATGAAATACTTCATTCACGTCTCACCACAGTGCTAGGAAGTGGAGCTGTTATTACTGCCAGCTTATAAATGTGGAAAATAGGATTGAAACGGTTCTGTAACCTGTCCCAACTTGTCCAAAGCTATGCAGCTAAGAAATGACAGGGCCAAGGAGGTAGGTAGGATACTGTCATGGTTGGGGTTTTGCAAAGGGAATAGTAAAATACAGGACATATTTTATAAGATTATTTTTAATTCCCCAAAGAATCATAATCAAAGAGTGCAGGAAATCTGTCCATACACTAAAGACCAAAGAATCCAGCTGAGGACCTGGAGCCCAGCATTCTGCATGAGTCCAGCTGAAACCCTGGAGCCCATAACATTGCCTTCTACGAGGCCAGATGGAGGCCTAGAGCCCCAACAACATCTCATGCAGGCTGCTTCACCGATCTGTGCTGGGAAGGCCCAGAGGTCAGGGGTGGAAGCTAGAAAGTCTGTGCCATCAGGCTAAGGGATCTGCACTGGAGCCAGGAAACGATGCCCGCTGTCAGAACTAGAGATACTCCGAAAGGCACCACAACCACCCTCAGCAATAGCGAGGTCCTGAGCTCCTCCAGCAATGACGAAAGTTGAGTTTCCACCATGAAAGCCAACATGACAATCTTCTCCAGGAGACTGAGCAGTGTGCCATCTTCTCCTCTGGAACCAGAAAGTGATGCTCGAGGTGAGGACCAGAGCTCCCCCAAAGTGAACTGCGGCCATTCTCAGTGACAATGAAGCTTGCGGGCTCCAAGCACCAAGAACAGCCTAGTTCACCAGGAAAGCCAGCTTGACAAAGTCCTCCAGCAGAACAGCCCAAGAGAATCAGTGCCTTCCAACAGCTCCAACAGCTTCTCCAAACAGCTTCCCTAACAGCTTCTCCAGCTCTTCTACAATTCTTCCTTTTAAACTACTGTCAACAGCCCTTAGAGGGACCTCCCACACCCAGTGCCAGGCTAGTTCAGTTCCCCTGGGTGTAACAAGTTGACCACCAGTCCACTACAGTTACTGCTTTCATGGACAGGGAGTGGGTCATGACTTTAAAACCATTACTACAAGGTCCAGACTTTTGTTGGAGACAACATGGGAAAAGCTAGAACACCCAGCCTTTCCTCTCCCATGGGCCTGGAAGACATGAGGGACGATGGTGGTTGGACGTTCCACAGAGGTGGGGTCATGTTCCACAGAGGCAGCGGAGAAGACACTACCAGGTGGAGAAGCCATTGGGCTGTGACTGGGATCCCACCGTCCCTGGAGGGCAGGGCCCACCTCACTTGCAGACTTGGGGACCTTCACAGACTTCTTCCTTCAGAGCGGGATGCAGAGGCAGCACCGGCCCGGATCACATCTTTTATCTTGAGTCACCTCTGGTGATACCCCACCCTGGCTTTGCTCCCTGGGAGGGTGGAGGGCACTGCTGTCATTTTTATACTGCAGCACGCAGTGTCACCGTCACTGTTCTTCTAGTCAGTTGAACAGCAGAGCCCTGAACCAAGTGAAGACAATGATCATTTTGCTCCAGTAGTTTCCCTCGCCCAAGGTTGCACAGGGTTGGAAGCTGAGCCAGGAATCCCCAAGGAGCGGGTGGGGAGGAGGCGCGCACCCGCCCTACCTGCCGCCTGAGCCGGTGGGGAGCTCCTACTGACTCACAGAAGCAATGGGAGAAGGCCAGCACCGCCAAGGCTCCAGTTCCCCAGTTAGGCTCTGGGTATGATGCATGATGTTCGTTACCGAGGGCAAAATGAAGGCTAAAGGCTAAGCAGTACTGCAGCCCGCATGGTAATTACCGTCTCTTGGACAGTAAGTCAAAGGAAGCAACGGCAGACATGGCCCAATTTCTACCCGGGAGCTTCGGGGGAGGGCCAGGTTGAGGGGTCAGGGCTGGCAGGTGGGTGGTGTGCAGCTGCAGCAGCCGCAGGCTGCTGGAGGGATGTGGCTGGCTTTTCCCCTCTCCTTTCCTCCTCCTCCTCGTCCTTCTCCGCCCCTCGCTTGTCTCCCCTCCTCTGCCCTTCCTTACTCCTGCGCCTCCTTTCCTTGTTTCTTCGCCTCCTCCTCTTCCTCCCCCTCCTCCTCTCCCCATCTCTTCCTTCTTCTTCCCCTCCCCCACTTCCTTGCGTTCGTTTCCAGAGCTGTTATGTATGAAAATTATTTTCACTCACTTCTTCGGATTGGGAAATAATTTGAAGGATTTAGTGTTTTTGAAGATCCCTGATCCCTAGCACATAAGCTTTGCTTCTTGTTTTCTTTTAATTTTCTGTCTCTTTGACTAGAATACCAATGACCTGTAGTTATCATGTGGAAATGCATAAGATCAAAAATACTCAAGAAAATTCCATGAAATTTTGTAGGCATATAATCATTGTCCAAAATGAAGCTGGAACTTTTTAGAAATTGGAAGTTATGTTTCCTTCAAGTGGTTTCAGAGTTTTAGATTTTACTTTTTCAAACTGATTTGTGTCTATAGTGTGGGCCTAACTCTGTGCTTCTGCATGTGGACACCCCAGTTTTCCCAACATGCTGACGCTGGTGAGTAGTGGGGTCTCCATTTGAAAACTGGTGCAAGCGTAGAGTGTAAGTATTCTCACCAGAGCCCTGGGAGGTAATGCAGAGGTTAATTAACTTGATTTTGTCATTTCGCAGAGCGCACCATTTGTACGCACAAAGCTTTATTTCCAATAAAAAAAAGTAAGAAACAAAATGCAGTTGTCCCTCGCTATTTCTCACCTTGACTTTCCAGACTCACAATATCGCTAATTTTCAAAAAATATTAATCTAAATTATTTTTTGCGGAATTTTCGCTTTATCTCAGGATTTTGCAGTATGTACAGTATACATACGTTGTTAAGATTACATAGGTTTATGAGTTTAGAAAATGGTTAAAAACATTAGAAGTATTTTTAAAAGTGTGGGAAAGATTTAGAGGAATTTGAGAAGGGTTTATAAAGCCTTAAAATATATATAAATACTAAAATAAATATAACATCACTACCTTGTTGATTTTCGCCTTTTGAGGCGGGGTCTGGCACATAACCTCCATGATAAGTGAGGGACCACTGACTTACAAACAGGCAAAGATACTGACTTACAAACAGGCAAAGATACAGGCGGTTATATGATTGGAGTAGGTCTCTTTCTCTCTTTTTTTAAAGATTTGTGTTAAATGTATTTAGTATAGGATCGACAGGGTCTCACTATACAGAACAGTCTTATAGTGATTCTCTCATTTTTTCAGCCTCCCAAGTGCTGGGATGACAGGTGTGCACTATCACACGCAGTCTCAGCTGCCTTCTTAGCACGCTCCAGGGGCAGGGCCAGCACGGTACCCAGGGGATCGAACCCTGGTCCCTGTGTCTGTCTAAGGAGGCATCTTAGTCCATTGAGCTATCTGGCTGGCCCTGACTATTTCCAGTATCCTTCCTGTTGTCTGTAAGCCCAACAGTCCTGAGTGTACATTTTTGCGTTACCTGCTCTTTTGGGGTCTTGTGAATCATGAGACAGCCTGGAGGCTTCACAGGAGACCAGAGACAGAGAACCAAGGAGGCACTGAGGAGGGTCCCAGCTTTCCCTCATGGAACTCTACCCGTGAGATAATTTTTCCTTGTACCAAACTATTGATTTTTTTCTTTTTTGTTTTTTGTATTTCAAGGAGTGGTCTACAGGGTGTTCAGGGTCTCACTCCTAGATCAGACTCTTGGTGATCCACCTGTTTACAGCCTCCCAAGAGCTGAGATTAGAGGTGCGCACCACCACACCTAATCTCAATTGCCGCCTCAGCACAGCACAACAGGCCTGGAGATCCAACCCCTGGCCCCTGCGCCTGCTTGCAGGTGCTTTAGTCCTCTGAGCTATTTGGCCAGCCCTTTGGGTTATTAATTTTAAAAGGAATAGGATTGTGGGACTAAACACTGAAAGAACACTAATTTATGCTAAAATTACATTCTTTCCACAGTCTTGCTATTTTCTGGTGTGCGTAGGTGTTAGCAACACCAGACAAGGCCGTTCCTTTCCCCAGCTGCTGGGCAGCTCGGCACTGCCTGGCCTTCTTCAGCTCTTCCCTAGCTGTCACAGCGATTGCACTGTGCTCATACCAGTGGCACTGGTAGTTTATGCCCTGGAACACTTAATGCTAAGAACGTGAAGAAGGAAAGCATGTGAATAAGGCAAGCCAGAGTCCTCTGAGAGCAAACCTCACACCAAGGGATGCTGGTGTGACAGCTGGCAGAAGGCCCCCGGAGCCTCCTCTGCAGCATCAGCTGGGAGGGAAGCCTACAAAACCTCCTGGATCCACAGGGATCCCGCTCTTGATCCTCAGGAGCTGCAGCAGGGTACAAATTTAGCTCCTCCTCAGTGGCTGCTTTGTTTGTGGCCCAGGATCTCCCAGATCGAGCTGCATCCTGGTTCCCAAGGCTGCTTCCAGGGCAAACCCTTGCAGCTTGGAACCACTCGTCCATCCTGGATGCTAGAGTGGAGACTAGAAATTCTCTATCATGCCACCAGCACGTCCTCCCTTCCTCAGGTACCAATGGAGTGAGGGGACATGCAGATGGAAGCTCCTACAAGGAGGGGGCTGGGCAGCGAACCAGAAAGGGGCCCTGAGATAGGCCAGGTACTGGAGCAGGGACTTTTCAGAAAGGATGGGAAAGACATAGTGCGGCACAAAGAAGAGATTTAAAGGAGTAATAAAACCGTCTCCATCCTCTCCAACACACGTGTGGGTGCCTATTCACCTCTGGACCAGTCTTTTTGGACAGTGGGTGGGGTGGACCCTGTTGCCCACTGCCTTTTTGTGGGTGATGTAGCCACAGAAAAGAAGGGGCACAGCTTGAACTGTGCGCAGATAGGGCTGACGGCATTGGGTGGTCAAGTCAGAGAGGGATGCATGACTTTCCGATCAGCTGCCCATGTTTTCTGCAATGAATGTGTACTGGTTTTAGAAAGATAGAGCTGAAAAGATGCATTGTATAAATATCAGGTTTTGTGTTCACCAGGGAGGTGCACACGATTGCTTGAGAGGGAGCTGACTGCTCATCAGAAAAGCCCCTCAGGATCAGAGCAGGATCTCATGAAGATTGGAGAACTTCAGTGAATAACCTGGAGGGGAGAGGCAAGCTCCGAGCTGTATTTTACTGAGGGATTTTTCCCACCTGTTTCTTTGTTTCTTTTTCTGACAGGAGAAGTACAATAAAACCTAATGCCCCTAATACCCCTAAGTCTTCGTACCTGGGCTCCTTCCACTCTGCCAGTGCCTGCTAATAACTTCAGTATCGGCTCTGAAGATTCCAGGTGACACTGGCATGCTATTCCGCCATAAAAGACAAAATGAAAGAAAAAGCTATGGAGAAAACCATCCTCCAAATTTCTGCCCACTCCTTTGCTTTTACTCTCTTCACTCTTCCTCTTGGACAGTTTTAATTTTTCCTTTTTATTCATCTTCCATTTCTATTAAAGATTCATTCTTACATAATACTTGAAGTGGAAATACAGGGGGAAATCATGTATTTCCACTGTAATGAAATGACCAATGAATCTCAATTATGTGAGATAACTCTTTTTCCCTTTTTCCCTAGTGGGAGGAGGAGTTTTTGTAAGCATTAGTATAATTACACCATAGACTCAGTTCTAAGATTTTGGTGTAATCCTGCTGTAATCCCCCAAGTTGTTATGAAAAAAAGAGGTCAACAATAAGGAAAAAGCTTTAAACTCAACAGTTAATAAGTATATCCGATGAGCAATCGTATATCAACATCTCCATAAGTGTATGCCATAAAACACTAACCTCATGAAATATTTATTAAGAAAAATGCTTCTTAGTAAGAGAAATGCACCTTCCTGCCTCTCACCACAGGATTTTTAGTAAAAATTTCCAGTAGGGTAAGTTTAGCGAATATCTTATTGTTTATCCCATTTGGTAAGCTGCAAGGCGCTTTGCAAAAATCTCTGACAGAAGCAGTGTTAAAGAAAAAGAAATTTGCATTTAAATTTTGTTTAATTCAGTATCTCCCAAATTTATCTGAATACAACATTTAAAAATATTTCACACTCATTAATGTCCCGGGGAATAGAAACACTGTTTGGGATGCACGGCGCCAGCTTCTTCTCCATAGTTCTTTGCAGCGTGGATTTTGAAAGGACGATGTCATTATAGATGGCCATGGCTTAGCCTGCCCTGCAGATGCAAAGGGGAAAAGCCACTGGGGACACGGAGCACACTGCTGAGTCAGGTCGGAAGAGGCAGCATCCTCTTGGTCCTTGGAATCTACCCCTAGGGATGTCGCAGCCAAGCCTCACAATGCCTTCAAAGTCTTCCTGAGTAGCACTTCTGGGTTGTCAGGCATCCCTGTGTAGGAGTCCACCAAAGGAAGAAGCCTGGCAAGTGAACCACTGGCACTATTAGATGCTTCTCTTTACGTTTCTTTCTTAACCCTGAACTGGCCAAGTCGTCCTGTTGATTTGTTCTTTGGCTGTGAGGTTGTTTCGCCCTACTTATACCTTCATGAATACGGATCCAGCATTGGGATGCCCCTCTTACCTCCTTTTTCTTTTCTGTGCCCACTTTCCCGCTCATGCTCTTAGAAACTCTTTCTTGGGACCCTGCTCCAAGCTTGTGAACATCATCAGTGATATGGGATCTGTCCCGGAGATACCTACAACCTGCTGCGGAGAACCCCCTGCTCAGTTGTCACCATCTCGCAGCAAAATACTTTATTAAGTCACTCCTCCTTCCAGACCTCTCACTCCAATACATCTTATACTTGGACATTTGAAAGCTCAACCCAATCTAGTCTACAACCAAATAATGGCTATATGCTACTACCGCTACACACATGTTGAACTACACTAACTTGTCCGTGTTCAATGTATGTTGGCCTATAGAGATGACAATTTCTCATGACAACGTCAACACAATAAAACAAAGTTCCTTTTCATTTGTTGGTTATCATGTTATGTAAGAGTTTTGAGAAGGAGCTTTCTTAATCAAAAGTGTATATTAAGTATGATCATTTTTAAAATACACACTATGAGCGCTAGGGATATAGCTCAGTGGCACAAGTGCCTGCCTGGCAAATGCAAGGTCCTGAGTTCAATTCCTGGTACCAAAATAATAATAACAACACACACTATGAGAAGTCCCAAGTAAAAAGTCTTAAGACCAACAAACAAAAATCTGAAATCCAACTGCTTCTCTCAAGCAACACCAAGCAATGTGCTGTGGTGTGAGGAGAGGCACAGTGTGCCCCATGTGCACCCGAGACACAGCTCATTTCCTGCACTTCCCTATTCTTGCTGACGTTCAACTCCCGCATAAGGTTGCTGAGCAAGCTAAAAGAAATACAGTGAGCAATTATCTTCACCACTAGTTCTAGGCATGACAAATCCCCACTGTCCCCAAGACACTGTCCCTTACATCTCTATGGGGTATATTCTCTCCTTCTCTGCTGTCCTCCTAGAATTCCTCTGTACCTCTAATAAAGCATGTCTCAGGGCCTGCCTTGAGTCAGAATTATTTATGCATGTGTCTATTTTCTGCCCCAGATTATGGGTCCCTTGTGAGCAGGGGTCATATTTTATTCATCCTGTCTCACCCACATTGGGCAGGGGGCCCTGACTGTGAGAACACTCTGCCTAGCCAGAGCCCTGTTGGCGTGATAACTCACAGGAAGCACATCCCTCTGCAATCTCCGCCAACGAGGGTCGTCACTCCTTTCCCAAAATAACATCTATAAAGTTAGAAGTTAGGAGATTTGTGATGAAAAGGCAAGAAATGTAGGCCCAAATGCAGCTTATTGTTCTCCCTGGGACTATTCCACTTCCCTAAAGATTGAATTGTTTTTAATGCCTTCGTCACGGGGTAAGCAGATGCAAGTCACTTTTCCTAACGAGACATTTTCTTTTCTGTGGCTTCTTAGACAAAAGCATGAAGACATGGAGCTTCCCATCATTTAAGTAAGTGAGGCAGTGAAAAGTAGGGAAGAAATCAAGAAAATACACGGGCTATGACCTCATCCTCAGTGCTACCGAGAAGAGCCAGCCTCAGAAGGCTATTTCTGTGAGTGAGCTCAGCCTTCATTCAGCTCAAGAGTCTTCATACTGGAGGATTATTAAATCCAGAGAAGCAAAGAAACACGCTCAAGAGTCACAGGAGAGGGGAAGCACCGCTCTTCTGAAGTGGAATTTAGGCCAGCCTGTGTGGATGGCAGGGGGTCAACCAGAGACAGCTTCAGAGTGTTCCAATTTGAGGCATCGCACCTTTGCAACCCCGAGGGTCATCTGCTCTCATTGTCAAAACGCTGAGAGAAGAAGCCAGGGGAATGAGACAGTGTCTCTCATGGCTGCCCCACCCAGTGCTGCCCTGGGCATCTGGGGGGCCTGGCAGCAGAAACTGTGCGGGAGGAGGCCACACTGAAGCTCAGAGTTTAAGAGCATCATGTCTTCCTTCAGGCCTCAGGGAGGACGACCCTTGTGGCCCTGTGGAATTTGCAACCAGAAGGGCCGATGGTAAGACACCAGGCAAACTCAATTGCTCTGATGTAGAGCAGAGAGGCCACAAATAGGCAAGCACTTGTTTTACCCCCTCCTTCTTTGCCCACTATGTCAGCTGCAGGAACGAAGCTCCTTTATTTATAGGTCCTTCTCCAATTTAGTGCTGCCCCCTGCTAACCTGCTGCCCTGTCACTTAGACCACCATTTCTTTGATTTCCATCATCCACCTTCTTATCCTTCTTGATGTGGATCTGGCCATATCTAAATGAATTTTAGGCAGATTCCTTACCTGTCCCCAAATGCAGAAGGGCAAAACAAAATCAAAACCTCCTCAGGCTCCATCCTCAAATCACAAGTGGTGTAAAATCCTGTGTTAAAGTGAGTTAAGTACAACACATAGAGGGCTTGTCTGGTGGAGGAAAGGCTGTGGTTAAGGAGAAAGACTCAGGGCCACACTCTCTGCGTCAGAGTCCGGCCCTACCACTCTATCATCTAGCTTCTGTTTATCTCGTCTTCCCCGATTTTAAAATGAGCGTGAGACTGACACCTGCTGCATGGGTTAAGGCCGTGGCTTGGCCGTATGCAACTCAGAGCAAAAATAACAGTCACTTGATGAAATAGAAGTCCACTTCCTTTGTTGTTGTTGTTGTTGTTGAGCAGTGTGGGGATGATATGAAAGCTCCGTGAGTCAGAGGGATTCTGCCCCTTTCGTCCTATTGTTCTGAGCTGTCAAACAGTGGCTTCCGTGTCATGGACCACAATGGCTACTACAGTTCCCACCCTGATGTCTGCATCCTTGCCAGCTGGAGCAGGTGAGAGAAAAAGGACTGTGTCTTCGTCTCCTCAGGTCCCACATCATTTCTACTCTCCCTACACTGGCCAGAGCCTGGTCAATGTCCACATCTAATTTCAAAGTTTCCATGGGCCCTTGTTAAAACTTCTCTTACTATAAGGAAATGAGAGAATGGAAATTGAAAAAAAAAAAAAAAACCCAGTTGTCCCCTGCCATACTAATGATGTGGAGTTGTGCAGGTTAAAGAAATTGCACACGTAAAGCACTTAAGATAGTGCCTTAAACATAGAACATATATGACGATGTCTAGCATCTAAAACAACAATGGTAGGGTGGGCCAAATAAACTCAGTGGATTAAAGTGCCTGCACACAGGCACAGGGGCTGGGGCTTTGATCCCCAGACCTGCCGTGCTGGTCCCGCCCCCCGGGGCTCACTGAGACGGCAATTGAGATTGGGCGTGGTGGAGCACACCTGTAATCCCAGCTCTTGGGAGGCTGTAAACAGGCGGATCACTGAGTCTGATCTAGTGTCTAGTGATGAGACCCAGAACACCCTGTAGACCCTTCCCTAAAATACAAAAATAAAAATAAAATAAAACAGCAATGGTAATAGTAGCCCACGTCTTCTCCCTATTTGGCACTACATGTTTGTACATGTGAGAATCATGAACAATATTTAGACCACTGAATTTTAAAGTAACAAATCATTAATAAGAAATACATATCAATTTTTTAAAAAATAAAATGAACAAATGAGTTTTCCACACTATTTTCAGAAAATCTATATGCATGCAACAACGTATTAACAAGGGAAATTAGAAACCTGAAATCCAGAAAAAAAAAAAAATCAATGTTTGCTATGGCATACGATCCCTCACGCTTGAAAACAACTGAAATCCTTGACAAAAAGAGTTGATAATGGCAGAGGTATTTTCTTTGTGAAAGATCAAAGGATTTAATTTGTTTGCTCAACAGCTCTTTTACCTATGAGTGTACCCACTAGAGTTCACTCGCACCTGAGGTTATATCTGAGAGAAGAGGACCCTGCTGACTTAAAGGTATAAATGGAAGCAAAGCAATGAAGGGAAACTTGTTAAATCAAGCAGCAAACGACTGTACCCACCACAATTGTGCATACAGAAGAGGCTTATCGAAGAACTGCCAAGAGGGATGAAGGCATAACTCTGCGATGCAACTTTTTCTCAGAGTGCACGAAGCCCTGGGTTGCATCCTCAGTACCACTCTTAAAACACACAACAAAAACCAACTCCTGGGGTGCTGAAAGTCGTCACTAAAACCTTAGGATAGGACTGCAAGCTGAGCTTCTTACTCAGTCAATAAGTGTAGTTTTTATATTCTTTTCTTTACCATGGAAACCTATGAAATTCCTAGAGATAGATAGAAGAGATCATTGGGTTTGGAGCCCAACTGCTTGGGTTTAAATCTTAGTATTTACTAGTTACTAGCTAGGGGACCCTGGGCAAGTTTCCTAACCTCAGTGTGTGCTAGATTTGTTATCTAGAAACAGAAATGATAATGGTACATTTCCCATAGAGTAATTATGATGGTTAATTAAAATAATATGCCTAATGTTTTCAGAGAAGTATTCAGGAAATTTGGGCTACTTAATTATTAATATTACCCAAGTCTTTTTGAGAGTTTTACAGCACTATAAATGATAACCCTTAATGTCTATGAAATGCTACTAATCAAAGTAAGACTTACACTGTATCTTGTGATTTGCACTGTAGTTGTAATTATTGTCAATATACCCATTTTAAATCCATGAAAACTGAGGTTCCAGCAGGTGCTCTTGCTGGAAGTTGCCAATCTATGAACTTCAGGGTGAGGGATCCAGGCTGTAACTTGGTACTGTGTCATTCAGCTTACCCTGCTGTCATGTTGTCATTGCATGAACACTTTGAAGTCATTCAATGAAGTCTCTGCTTCTGACACCTAGAAGCCTAAAATAAGGAGGTAGGCAAAATATATTCATAAAATCCTATCTTAAAGCTTTGAAGCAAAAGAACCCTCTGTTTTACATATTGTATCAGTCAGGATTTTACTAGATGAACAGATATAAAACAAGATGTACAAATGTATAAGAAATTCCAAGATTGGCTTACGACAGTCAGGCACAGAGTTGATAAGGAAGTGCTCAGAGGGCGTCTGCACACTGGAGACTGAAGGATTTGGCCCAAGGTCTGGAGCTCACTGCAGTGTCCATGCAAGTCCATATCAGGAGGCTGGTGGGTCTGTGATGGAAGGCTGATGAGTCTGTGATGGAAGGCTAAGGGATCCAAGGCAGAAGCCAAGAGTCTGCGCTAGAGCCAGGAGATGACGTCCAAGCTGACTGGGAAGACCAGAGCTCCTCCGGGGTGAATGGAACCCTCAGTCCTTCCTTATTCCCCTTTTCTATCCTTTAAGTAGAGTCACTGTAGGATGGGGCCTCCACAGCCTAGGGTGTAGAATTGCTGAGCAGATTTAGTTAAGCTTTTAACTTCTCAAGTTGACACAATCTATCTACCACTACACATATTAAACCCCATAGGCAAAGACACCAAGGCAGCTGATCTGCACTGAGAGAGAGGACTGAGGTCTCAGTGTGCAGAAAACAGAAAACAGATATGAAGAGGTGAAATCCTTCCCTTCAGCTCGTCCTTCCCTCAGATCATTTCTCAGGCATCTGGAGGCCTTGTAACAATTTTTTTTCTCCTTAAATTAGTTCAAGTCAGCTTTCTGTCATTTACTTTCAGAAGTAGACCTTATGCCTCAGTTTGCTATCCCAGAAGCCAGATAGGGAACTCAGTTGGATTCACTCCTATTTTATTGAAATATGAAGACAGAAATTCAGCTCTAAGCAGGATGAGAAGGCTAGGGCAGCATTACCTACCCTGAAAATCCCAAACATAACCTGTCTTTGGTTTTGAAAAGCTACTCATTGGGGCCGGGAAGATGGCTCAGTAGAATAAGCACTTGCCTGGCAAGCTCAAGGGCCTGAGTTCAATCCCTGGTTCCACCAGAAAGAAAGAAAGAAAGAAAGAAAGAAAGAAAGAAAGAAAGAAAGAAAGAAAGAAAGAAAGAAAGAAAGAAAGAAAGAAAGAAAGAAAGAGAAGGAAAGAAAGAGAAAAGCTACTCACACATACCAGTGAAAGAAAAAAGAAAGAAAGAAAGAAAGAAAGAAAGAAAGAAAGAAAGAAAGAAAGAAAGAAAAAAGCTACTCACACATACCAGTGATACTCAGCTTGGGAGATAACTGTGACTAGACAGTGTTCCTTGAATATTATAATTTGTTTACATTCCAGACAAAATAGATCCTCTCTCTCTGTCTCTCTCTCTGTTTCTCTCTCTCTCTGTCTCTCTCTCTCTGTCTCTCTCTCTCTCTGTCTCTCTCTCTGTTTCTCTCTCTCTC
>NW_004524637.1:10054870-10055622 GCF_000260255.1 Octodon degus
CAGCCAAATATTGGGGCAGTGGCCTGGTTGTTACTGGGGGCTTTTAGCCAGATTTATTCTGAGAATCAAGAGCAAAGAGCACAAAAGGATGATTTAAAATGTGAGTTTGGCCAGAAAGGAAGCTCCAGGAAAGCTGTGGACTGTGAAGACAGAGCTGAGAGGATCTCCATTGCTGAGAAGGAACAGGAGAGTAGAAAAGATGTCCCGAGGGCATCACAGGAGGTGGCAGGTTCTTGCCCCTTACAGCCTAAGAATGGCAAGGGTGAGGGACTTTGCTTTGAGGAGAAAGCTGCAGAGCTCCATGTTCCAGAATGGAGGCAGCAGCCACACCAGTTTCCAGAATGGAGGCAGCGGCCACATCAGATTGCAGAATGGCACCCGCATAGAGAATTTGTTTCTCAGAATCAGGGTCAGAGTGCTCAGCGATCCAGGCACTCAACCCCTACAGCCAAGAGAGAGGAAACCTTGGCTTCTGCTCCAGCTGGCAGCAGCCCTTGGCATCATCCACGTGGCTTTGGTGGTTGTAGGCGCATGCAGAATGCAGGAGTTCTGAGGTTCAGAAGGCTTCCGCCCAGATTTCAAAAGAAGACCTGGGAGGCCAGGCGGTGTGCCCCTGAGAGGGCAGTGTGTGAAGCTGTGAGTGAGAAGTTTACTCAGTGGAAACCTCAGAAGTTTGAAAAAGCCAGGAATGTGGATGGTCTAAGAAAAGCTGCAAAAAGGGAGCAAAGCAGGCCGAAGAGAGAAGCCATAAG
>NW_004524637.1:10065887-10080303 GCF_000260255.1 Octodon degus
TGGAAATATATATATATATATATGTATATATACTTAGATGCTTCAGCAGGCTAATGTTAGCTTGCAAATATAGAAATGTCTCAAACTCCACCCAGTTTTACACTTACTGCTACATCTTAAATTGCTCAAGGCAGTCCCAGTTTCTACCAATTAAACCAGCACACTTAGAATATTCCTTTTCACTGTCTAAAGTGTACTATTAATTGTGATATCTTCTTTCACTCTCAAATATGTCCATTTAAGAGGTAAATTATATGGCAAGCTATAGTAAAATTATTCCCCGAGACTTCTCTCTCTCAAGAACTTGGTATTGGTGTTAATTAATGCACGCAGCTTCTTTTGTCCTCCCGTATGGTGTCTCTTTCATCTCTCATACATCTTCCACAGTACTTTTCTTCATGTACACATCCAGACATTGATGTTGTGCAATTGCGTGATGGATGTCTCTGTGGGATAAGACTCATCCTCAGGGCAGGAGCTGCAGAATTTAGATCGCTTTCAGCTCTCCCAAGGATATGGCCTGCCTATGTCAGACACCAACAACTGCATCAACAACTCTCAGTGCTCAAACACACTTGATATTAGTTTTCTGCACAAATGGAAGAGTGAGACACAACATTAAATCATTTATCCTAGGTTAGTGACAAAAGGGAAAACAAAACCATAAAACTATAGCTACCAGCACTCCTGCTCAGCACGCTGTCTCATGTACGGCTGTGTGTGCTTCTAATTTATGAGCATGCTTTGTGGCCATTTCTGTGGGCAGTGTTTCACTCATTGTAGTGCACGCCTCTGAAATATTGTGCTGCCTTCAGCCTAACAGCCCAGCATTAATAATGTTGCAGCTGGAATCATATTTTATTCAGGAAAGTAGGTGGAATTCAAGCTCAAACTGAATAAAAAGAAGGACACAGGACAAACTGGAAAAGAAACAAGAGTAAAGATATGATTGTTTTATATTACTATGAACATCGTTGGATATTGTTCTAGGATACGGCACAGCCACGTAGAAGCAGTTGAACTATTTCAGGTCTTCCCTCTAAGTTATCCACATAGGATATCCATGTAGGATACACAGGAACCACTCCTCCACTCCTACCAAAGGAGGATATAATAGACAACTCTCTTATAGAAAGCAACATACCATTCACATATGACCTCTCCACAGCCTCCTCTATATTAAATCATTCCCAGATTATTTGTAAGACTTAATATAATGTAAATGCTATGAAGGGACTATCATGTTGCTCTGTTTGTGAAAAATCTGTATGTGTTCAATACAGACAACATGTTTTTTAAAAGTGTTTTCCTTCTGCAGTGATGCCGTATTCAGGAGTACGAAGGGCTGGCAACGCAGACATGTTAGATTAGTTCCACTGTTATACACTTTGTTCACACCTAGAGAGGAATGCATTTAATTAAATTACAAAGCTCTCTTGCCACTCTGGCGTATTGCATCTTTAAATTTAGAGCTGACATAACTTATATTACAAATGTTTTATAATCGGAGAAGACTGGTTCCTCTCAAAATTACAAACATCATGTAATCCCTTTTGCTGTTCATTCATAAACAAAATATGAGAGAGGATTCTGTGAGCAACATGCTATGGAGCAATATTTACAGGCGGCGGCAGGGGATAGCTGCACAGTGGTGGTGCAGGGTCAAGCAGAATAAGAAGAACCACACTGGGATTACTCCGGTGGAGTCTGAAAGAAACCGGCATTCAGTGATCTGGCCTGATTTCCTTTTTCGTTGTTGTTGTTGTTGTTGTTGTTGTTGTTTTGTATTTTTTCTTAGGGAAGCGTCTACAGGATGTTCAGGGTCTCACTTCTAGATCAGACTCCTAATGTTCCACCTGTTTACAGCCTCCCAAGTGCTGGGATTACAGGCTCCCGCCACCATGCTCAGTCTCAATTGCTGTCTCAGCACGTCTAGGGGTGGGCCTGGCACAGCAGGCCCAGGGATTGAACTCCTGGTCCCTGAGCCTGCTTGCAGGCACTTTAATCCGCTGAGCTATTTGGCCTGCCCTTTCCTTCTTTTATAGATGCTGGAGGGATGCAGCAGGTTGGAGCTAGAATTAGAAACTCGGGGGCCTAATGTTCACTAGGGTGTTACAGGAAACCCCCTGAGATTCAGGATAAGGTGGAGAAAGACAGACAGACAGACAGGCAGGCAGACAGACAGACAGACAGACAGACAGACAGACAGACAGGCAAATGGAAATAGAGACAGACATACAGAAATAGAAACAGAGAGACACAGAGAAAGGATCATTTATAGTCACTCTAATTAACCCATTGTGAAGACTGTTCTGATACTTGAACTAAAACTTGGTCTGAAAAAGGAAGCCAAGCCCTAAGGTTTTATTCAAAACTGGCTCCTCCAAAATATTAAGAAGTAATTAACGTATGGTGTTTCTGTTTGTCCAATTGATGTAATTAATAACAATATAGTTCGGAAGAAGGATTTATTTATTTATTTATTTATTTATTTATTTATTTATTTATTTGGAGGGCTCAGCATGCCTTCAAGGCAGGTCTGGTTTGGCGTGAGGATCTGGAGATCGAACCACAGCATCCTGAGCCTGGCTGCTTTGTTTAAGCAGGCACTTAAACAACTGACCTAAGGGACAGACCCCCACATCATAATTCGAGGCAATATATATTATTGAATTATCAGAACTGTAAGTACAGCCTTTCCATAATATGATGGAGACCTTGGAAGTGAATACTGGAAGTCATCTAAGGTAAGCGTTGCCTTCTGAGTACTAGACGTTTTGTATCACTATGAACATCTTGGCTGTTGCTCTAGGACATGGCACAGCCACTTAGAAGCAGCTCAACTATTTCAGGTCCTCCTCTAAGTTACATCAGGCAGGACTGGGTGATGCTCAACCTACAGCTAACTATATACTATAACTTTAGAAAGATCCTGAGTATTTATTCCAGGCCCCTCATCATGACATTATCCGGGAAATAGAAATTGTCACTATTCTTGGCCTTGTGTGATGTCTAGATATTGTCTCTACTCCTCTTAAAAGGTTCTTTCCTGGGTCTGGGGTCATTTGCTCACTTGAACATACAGAGCGGGACCTTCCTGCTTGCCCTCCAGTGTTCTTTCTATGTTTTTTTCTTTTAATTTTTATGTATGTATTTATTTGGTACAGAGTCACTCTACACAGCTCAGACTCACAGTGATCCTCCTGTCTCAGCCTCCCCAGTGCTGGGATAACAGGTGTGCTCCCTGATAAGCCCAGTCTTGGGGCTGGCACAGGTTCCAGAGCTGGAGCGGAACATTAGGATCAAACTCAGGTGCTCTCACTTGCCAGGCAGGCACCTAGACCACAGAGCTATCTCCCCCAGCCCTAGTGTTCTTTCTACACATGCAGCTCTTTGCCCTGTTCCCTGATCAACACTCTCCGATAACTTTATTCCCCTGGCCCCTTAGTTCTCTCTTCCACCCGGAGAGTCAGCTGGGCTCTACCAGGGTTCCCTTCCTCAATCCATGACCTGGAAACACTGTGACAGGTCTCCTGTCATGGCGATGGTCACACGGATCCGTGACAGTTTCCTCTCCCTGGGGAACAGTGCTTCATCACTTGACACATTAACAACTGTTGCTTTTGCACATAACTGCTGTTCTTTACAGCCAAAATGTGGATCTGATATCTATTATTTCATCTGTGTTGAAAGTACAAGTTTCTCTTGATTTTATTTTTTTTTAATTGGACATACAGCCACTTTAGACATATGGAATGAGAAAACAGTCACTAAAGAAAAAGGCAAATCTCCCTGAGGTTCCACTGAGAGTTGGGGAAAACAGGAGGAGACATCCAAAATGTTTCTGAATAAATAAAACACAAAGGCTTTCCTTTTCAAACATTCCTCTCGGTCACAGTACACAGTAAGTGTTATGTAAGGCTGACCTGCCTTAAATGCCTGATGCAACCTTTATTTAGAATTAATTTTTGATCCTCTGACCTTTTACGAATTCTTAGCTTCAAAATGTCAAAAGCCTTCAGAAGTTTAATCAAAATGATGTCACCCTTTCCCATCATTAAATTCCATACAGTGGCTTTTCACAATGACTCTACTTGTCATACCTGTTTTCACTCTCCTTAACAGTCTTAAGTTTCTTATGAGCTATAAATTGAGGACCCTTAAACCCAGTTAAATGTGCCCCAGAGCAAGCACTGCCCTGCAACACCCAAACTACCAGTCACGTGATTTCAGAATTGATCTCAACTGAAGTATTCGAACCCATAAGAAAATGGCCCAATGATTTTATCTTTCATTTCCTCCCAATATTCTTTGCTTCTGCCCAGTTTTGCTGGAAGCCTGGCCCGACAACAACAAAAACGCAGAAAGCAGCTGGTGCTCATTTCCACTGGCTGAGGCAGGCAAGGGGACAAACACAGTAGTCTGGCCTCTCCTCAAAGCTCAGCATGGCTTAGACGCTGTGTGCTCAGGCTCCCCGGCACGCTGACACCAGTGAATGAGGTGTGAGCAAATTCCTGAGCACCATGAACGTACAGCATTTAGCTGGAGCGTGAGAAGTGAATGGTCACCACAGCTAGCAGCATTCAGGGAAGCTAGGACGCTGGAAAACAAAAGCCAGCGGGCTCACTCAGCCCTTCCCAGGTGAACAGGCTGGTGGAGTTGTAAACAAATTAGGTCTGTGGTCATGGAGGAGTTCCGAAGGGCTTGCCATGTGTCCACCCCACCTGACGCTGTGCGCCTGATCTGCTAGCTTCACTTTAATCCTCCGGGTGGGCAGAGAACCGGCTTAGGCTCATTTCCTAGATGAGAAAATGGAGGCACCGATTACGTGGCAGAAATCGTTACCTGAGCTCAGGGAGAGCTCTAAGAACGTCTTCTCTTTTCTACAGTCATTTGAAATACTTAATAGATGCACAACGAATAGAATAAGAAGATCAAGGGCCGGCCAAATAGCTCAGAGGATTCAAGCACCTGCAAGCAGGTACAGGGGCCGGAGTTCCAACCCTGGGCCTGCCGTGCCAGCCCCGCCCCCGAGTCAAAGCCAACAAGTGCAGGGACAGCATATGTTCCTTAATAAAGATCAGTTTCATATGTTACCACTGATTCTCCAATCATTCTTTTCCTCTGGGTTGTCTTTTCTCCTTAGCGTTTTAAACATATGACATAAATTTACCTGGTTTTTGTAGTGCTTTCTGAATCTTCCCTTTTGGAGATTTTACTGTGGTGATGACTGTAGATATTCCTTGTAGTCGTTTCTTTTCATCTCTCTTTTGAAAAACTCAGCTACACACTTGCTAAACAACTTCTATGAGTCCCTCATCACTTTTACTTTATAATTTGCTTGGAGCAGCTTGTAATTTCTACATAAACCCTATTAGTAATAATAGAGCTGAAACAAGTGTACTCAGTTGCACCGAGATGTAGCTGACTTTACTTTTTAGGAAAAGGTATTGATATTCAGCGATGACAGGGGGAGAAATTAGATGAATCTCAAACAAACAAAAAGGCCCTGTACTGGGGTGGGTGGGGGGAGTAAAGACAAGGTGTATGTGTGGAGAAATACTAAACAGGACCTGGATTATGACAGACCTTAGAAGTTCTCCTGTTTTCAGGTTGTCATCCTTAGTGGAGAAAACTTTTCCCAGATGTCCCATGCAGCATGCTATGTTATCTAGCTTTTATCACTACCCATCTAGAGGAACAAAGCCTTAATGCATACATAGAACTTACATCATCTCACCTACTTCAATCTCCAATAATTTAGGGCAGGATTTCCCCCTTCACAGCTACCCTAGAGCACATTACCTAAGAATGTGCCGATGAGGCCCATTTTTGTGAGCCCTGCTGCTGTGACTCACATAGAAATTGTAGACCCTGGAGAGCAACGGGACAGCCCTGTAAGCCAGATGCTATCATTTGACCTTGAATGTCCTCCAAATGCCTGAATGTTAAAGGTCACCAGTTTGTGGTGCTACTGGAAAAGTGGATCCTCTAGAAGGTGTCGCCTAGTAAGAGGAAAGAGCCCTGGCTCTCTCTTTGCTTTTCAACTACTCTGAGGTAGTTGAGGCCTGCCCTACTGTTTTCCCCCTGGTGTGATCTTCTGTCTCACCACACACCTGAGGCCACCTGATCAGGAATTGAACCTTCTGAATCTGTGAGTCACTATAAACTTTTCCTCCCAATGAGTGATTAATCTGAAGTGTTACTGATAATTCCTGAATATCTGCTTCTGCTTATTTAAAGACAATGAAAAAATAAAATAAAATAAAGACGATGAGGTGAATCTATGTCTTATAGGAGTCAGGTAGAGAAGAAAAACAAGTTGCCTCTCTATTTCTAAAATGAAAATGAAGGACTTCTTGTGCTCACTTGAAAAATAAAACTTTTTTATTGTTTTATTTTTCATATTTGCATGCTTTTATAAATTTTAAAACAAGGTTTTCTTAGTGTAAAGAAGTTATTCAAGTTCAGTGATTTAAAACACATAAAATAAAATGGCAAACAAAGCAACTCTTTAAACCTGGAATCATGAAAAAGTATGGCCTTAGATCTCAGATTCTATCCCACGTACGTCACCTCGCAGGATTGTGACCTTTGGCAAAATACTTGAAAGCATGAAGCTTAAATTTCACAACTTCCCAACAGAAAAGGAGGGAGATCCCTTTACACTCTGTCTCTATTACTGTTTTCTTAAGAAGATGAAATGAGGTAAAGCACATACAGCACTTTCAAAGCCTTGAGCATGCATAAACTAAGACATTCTATTGTATTGGTGCCCAATATCAGAAGCAAAACAAGTTCAATTCACAACTGTGCAGTGCAGTTATGGAAAACTCCATACTTTAAGACGTGCAGTTATTTTTAGGGATCCCCATTGCCATAGGCATGAGCATGTAATCAGTCACTGGAAAGAAAAAAAAAAGCCATTCCAAACAGTTTGGCCTAAGAAAAGCTGAAAAAGCAGTGTCACACTGTGTTCCCTTCTTCCGGTTTGCTCAGCACTGTCCTGCCTGCCTGGCTGCACATTTTGTGTATTCAAAGTTTCAGGTAGCTGAAAATATGTATCTTTTTTAATGGAAGGGGTGCCACAGCCATAGGGGCCATTATGTGCTTGGGCAAAGGAGCTGCAGGGACAGACTCTGCAGCAAGCCCTGTCAGAGGCGGCTGCTGAATCTGCATGTCATTAAAGAGTGGTCGCTCCCTTAGGACCCCTGTCGCTTCTACCAGTGCACCTCACTGCGTTTATCTTTGGGGTAGAATCTTAAAACACAGAAGAAAAATCAAAACTAATTGCTACGAGAATAGAAATGTGGAGTCTACCCTAAAAGGAATTTAATTCCTTTGCCACTCACATTATTGCTAATGCAGGCATGAAACAAAGACATGAATTTTCCTGCTTACTTAGCGTGTCCTATTTTCCTCAGCTATTCTTAAAAGACTGAGTCAGAACACCTTTCTATGCCACGCTCCTTCCCGGTTCTAAAAATAGCAGGCAAGAGGAATGTGATGATGAGTCTATAAAAATAACTTCCATTTACATTCTCATTCTTTGGGAACATTGCAAGTGTATACCACCATCCTCACCGATAATGAGACTAGGTCTCAAACAGGTGAAGTCATTTGGTCAGCTCACGCAACTAGTAAGGAAAAAGTGACGGACAAAGAGAGAACAAAGTCTGTCCGTTTACTAGGAAAATTTGTTTAAAAGCATTGAGGACTGAGAGCATCGCATGAAAGACCTTTCTTGCTAAGTGAAGAATAATTACAAAACTTGTTGTAACTGTGGACACTGAATGACCGATTTTAATGCTTACTTTCACTTTTCCGTGTAATGAAATGCAAGTGAGTCTATCTTTTGAAACGAAGACAGGCCCAGAGGGAACAGAAGCCAGGAAGCCAGTGGGGGGAAAGGGGAGAAAAACCAGAACTGGTTTCCTTTATGATTTCTGAACATCAGATCCTTATTTTTCACATGGATTCTACTTCTAACTCAATGAGCGCCAAGACAACCAAGGTGGTTCTGTTTGTGGGTATTATTAGCTGGCCTCTTTCAACTGCAAGAGAGAGAAAATCCAAATCAAGTGAGTTTTAAAAAAAGAATTAAATGTATTATGTATAGGTCCCAGCTACCCCCAATGGATACAATCATTCTATACTGCACACATGTGCTAATTAAAATGTGTTTTTTTCAAAAGTTTCAGAATCATTACTTTTACAATAAAACAAACAGGGTAGGGAGTATTTGTATGGCCTACATAATTGGGAAAGGTAAGGCCATTGGCTCGTTTTTTTGGCCAGAACCAGATGTGGAATTTGAAACAGTATTTTTTCTTTCCCTTTGAACTCTTAGTTTCTCCTCCTTCAGTGATGGCTTCCTTCCCAGACACATTGTCATTTCATGTAGCGAAGAAGATGGTGCCATCCCTCTGCACTTGTGCCAGCATCCCAGAGAAGATGCCACAGCCCTCACCCCGCAGTCTGACAAATGGATCCATGTTTACTTGGAGTACAGACCCAGAACTGGACCAGCAGCAGCATCCAGGAGGAGGGGATACGCTGATGAGCTGGCCAATGTGCATCTTTACACTCTTGTCCAATAAAGGAGATGCAGGGACGAGGAAAACAAGCAGCAGATACCTACCGCAATTGCCTGCATGTATTCACTATCCATCCAACAGAGTTCCTTGATATTGGCTCTTTTAGGCTCAAATCAAGCTATAGGAAAAATGAAAGTATATGTTAGGAACGTTTGTTGGTTGTGTTTAGAGTGTGATTGGGTTTCCCCTGGTAGCCTCCAGAACAAGAGAATGGAGTCTTCAGTTATCAGAACATTGGACAGCGGCAACAGAGTACATGGAGTGGTGACAGCATCCTCCTCTTACCTTGGCTCTGTTTCTCACTTGAGACACCAGTTGGGTGGAACAAGCAACTTCTTGCTTGTAGCGTGAACCTTTGGGTATCAGTAACTTTCTCATCTGCACAAAATGTGCCAAGAAAAGAACTGATCCTGGAAACAAATCAGTTACTGATATGCAGAATGATTATATTCGTAAAACCAGACATCTGAACAAAATGTCAGACAAAAAATTTTCTACCAGTACCACATACACACAGGAAAAAAAAAAAATTGATGTTATTTTGGGTCAAAAGGCCACAATTGAAATACAACATTGAAAAATTGGTACATTTCAGTGGGCATAAGGTATCATGCCACCCCTCATAAAGTAGGACCTGGGATGAATCTCAATAGAAAAACATCATCTAATGTAGAAAAACATCTGAAAGATGCTAACTTCAGGCATGCTAGGATTGGCCATTACATTAACAGACGCTTGTCTGTATCAATGAAAAATTTGTAAGAATGGTACTGTTAACTTTTGGAAGCAAAATTAGAAAGGAAAATTTGGTATTAATCATCTAAGAAGTTTCTGAGTAAAGAGGGGTCCTGAACACAGAAGCTGCCTGGTTGGATTCTGTTACAAGATGATGGTCATGCAGTGAAAGGACCATGACCGTCAAGTCTTTCATTATATGAATATTTTAGTGAGCACCTACTGTGTATCCCGTACACTTCATCAACACTTGGAGTGAGTCAGCGGACAGAACAGAGACTCTCACTGCGCGACAGAGAATAAGCATCAAACATGTTATGTAAATCATATGCTGTGGTGGGAAGCAAATGGAAGTGTTATGAAAACTGGGGTACATGAAACACAATATGAGGGGCAGGAAGGGGCCTTGCACAAGGTTAGGATATGGTACTAATCTCAATGCTAGGAGAGTCCTCGTTGAGAAGTGGTATTTAAAACCTGACCTGAGGATGACAAGGGGCCTGGAGAAGCATGTTCCAGTCAGAGGAAAGGCCACAGCTGCTGCCAGGAGACAGAAGCGCTGCTGGTACTTTTGTGGAATCTCACAGAAGCTGGCATAAGCAGAGTTGGGTGAAGATGAAAGAAAGACATAAAGCCCCATGGACGGGCACCGTAGGCCCCTGAAAGGCGCTGCAGCAATTCCAGAGTGAGACGGGGCAGCAAGGTCTGAGAGGGTAGTAATAAAGGTGGCAAAAAGTCACCCTCTAGATACATTTGAGAAAGGCAGAAAATAAGATTGCTTGGAAGACTGGATGAGGCCTGTCACTTGGACAGCTGTGAATGAAGATGCCACGGATTTGGGCCTGAGGTGCGCGCCTGGCACAAGGTACGTGGGGTGACCAAAACAGATGGTCAATGTTTATAAAAGCTATTGTAGTAAAAGACACATGGCCATTAATACCTTGCAAAATCCCTCCTCCTACTTTGAGTGCACTCTGTCGTTCCTGTCAATTTGTGAAGCAATTCTGGAAGTCCTCAGCTGTGGGTGTCTCTATGAAATGTGATAAAAAGTACAACGCGTGCTGCTGCTGAGAGCCATCCACGGGAAAGGCAGACCTCAAAAACTTTGTGGTGCGCCTCACCCCCTTCTTCACCAGATCGGGCGTGGCACGGTGGAGCATGCTCAGAGTTGAAACGACCATGAAATGTAAATATTCTGCATCAATTCGGGACATCAAGGTAGCCACGACAGAGCGACTAAAGACATACATAGAAGAGGACAGTGACAACCGCTGCAGAATATGGCAAGAATGACAGGATAAGTGTGTTCTGTATGTGCACACGTACCTGCACATGTGTGCATGTGGGGGTATTTTGAAGGACATTTTTACTCTAACCATGTTTTTCAAATCTAAACATTCACTGCATTTTCCAAACGTGACTCTTACATACCCAGCAAGTGGTCATTATAAGTCACTTTGTTTTTGTCTCTGCTACAGTTTGTGTCTAGTTGTCCCCCCTGAAAGCCTCATGCAGTCATGGGGTGGGGACTTCTAGAGTTTGGGATGAACTCATGATCCACTGGAATTATGGGAGTGAGTGCTGCTGGGATTATGGGTGTGAGTACTACGCCCAGCCTGGGGCAGACAGCCCGAATGCAATTTTAGGGAGACTTCCTCTCTGTTGCAATTGTTGCTACTACTCTTCCATTTTGCTCTTGCTCTTTGCAGCCACCATGAAAGGTTGCTCTGGCAGTGGGCAGTTTGCCTTGAAGCCAGCTGAATATGGACTGAAACTTCCAGTAACTGTGAGCTAAATAAACCTTTCCTTCCTTCATTTTAAGTGTCGGGTATTTGTCCCAGCATGGACAGAAGAGTAACTGAGACAGTCTCCAATTCAAGCCTACCTCACCATGTGATTAAGTCTCCTGTAATGTTTGCTTCACAGAGGGGTTGCATGGATCAGGGATCTCGCAGTGGGTCCACGTGGCAGTCACTGTTCTCACTGCAAATGTCTGGTGATTGCAGTGTTGCCCTCAGGTGAGTGTGAGCCCATGAATTCTCACCACAACCCCAAATCATCGGTCAATTCTTGGGGGTCTGAGGGGTGTGAGTCAGAGGCCTCCCCTTGTCCTATAGAGTGTTCTCCCCAACCTGGCCACTTCAGAAGCCCTTTCTGGACAATAAGTGCTTCCAAGGCATATCCTGACTTTACCTGCTTAGGCAGGCACAGGGACCAGGGTTCAATCCCTGGTGTGCCATGCTGGTCCTACCCCCAGGGCACACTGAGTCAGCAATTGAGACAGGGCGTGGTGGCGCATGCCTATAATCCCAGTGCTTAGGAGGCTGAAAACAGGAAGATCACTATGATCAAGAGCTGTGTAGTGAGACCCTGTAGATCCTGTATTAAATACATTTTTTAAAAATTGGGACTCACTGGACATTTTGGGAAGCTCACCCACTGTATTATTATTAAGTAAACTAGACTTAAAGACCTTGGTGTGTTCTTCATTGTAAATATGTTACGGAATTTTATTTAGTGAAGGGCATTCACTGTATCAGATTTTATCATTGCATTAAATACTGAAGAACAGGACCTCTTCTTAAGTATTTCCCAGGTAACAGGCACTGTATCGGCCACTGTACCTTGTGTAGCATTATTTAATCTTCAATCCAATAATTTATTTTATTGGAGGACATGAGCACTGGTGCAGGTCTGGGCCTCAAGACCTGCGCAGGATTCATAAATGACAAGTCACTTGTGAAGCAGGATTTCTCTCCCCCGTGTCCCCCCCCCCCGCCCCCACTTACACCAAGTTTTTCTTGTTTATGCTTCTGCATTTGTGTACTGAAGACAACAGGGCACTTTTTATTTTGCTTTGCATGGCTTTGTCTATTATTCACTACCCTCTAAATGATGAATCTTTGTCATCTTAACTATTTTTTTGCTTTCACTTTTTTGTTTATGGATGCTTTCTACCCTCAGCCAAGCCTTAGAGGACCAGAGATGAGATGCATACCAGGAATAGCTGTGATTCCAGAATTTGATCTGCAGAGGACAGGGCTTACAGGTGAGCATTTCAAAACTGCTTCATAAACCAAATAAAGAAAATGTTTTCATCTTGTTTAATATGGTAGATTCTGAAATTACTTGACTTTTCCAGAAAGTAGCAGTGTACCCTTGAGGCTAGTTCTGAGGAGAAAACCGAGACTGAGGCTAGGGAGATTAGAAACAAGAAAGTCATTTGTCAGTTTTCTTGAAGTGCGGGGGGAGAAATAGATTTCCCATGAAAATAAGGTTTGGGGAATACTGAAGAAACAGGAGGGGGGTCCATGGTATTCAATGCAAACTGCAGAAAATCTTAAGTGATTCCAGGGAAAAGTGAGTTTGTGGGGATGACAGACCAAACATGAAATTGAAGGTCCAAATTGAAAAGCTACTTGTACAGAATACAGGGCAGCTTTGGGAACATTGCTGAGATCTTGTCCCACAGAGCTGCCCACAGCAGGGTTAGCTGCTCCTCTCCCCTCATCCAACCTACACACGCGTTCCACGAGCCTGTGTGAACTATGGTCCACAGTCAGATAAATGAGAACCAAGAGAACTAACGCATGAGAAGGGGCTGAGCCTAGCCCCACTGTAGCATACTTTTAGAAAGAGGTGGAAATGACAGGTTATGACAAGGAAGCCACTACCACCCTCACTGTCCCCTGCTCCTGGCCCGAATCACCACACCACACCACACAGTTCTTCTCTGCCTGTGTGTGTTGTTGCTTTCTCAGCACTGAGACACAATACCTGCCACTCACACATTAAAGGAAGACGGGTTTGCTTGACTCACAGTTGGTAGAGATTTCAGTCCACATGGAGCTGGCCTCAAGGCAGGGTAGTGTGGCAGAAGGGCATGACACAGGAAGGTTGCTCACAGGAGGGAGAGGGGGGAGAGAGAGAGAGAGAGAGAGAGAGAGAGAGACAGAGACAGAGACAGAGACAGAGAGAGACAGAGAGGTGTCCTGGGAGGCCAGAGGGGATGTGCCTTTTGGCCACATCTCCCTCAGAGTGAGCTTCATTTCCTAACACCTCACTTCACTACAAACTTCTCAGTGGACTGAACCTCAGATGAGGGCCACGCCTTTATGATCTGTCACCTCCCAAGAGCCCCACCTAAAGCACATGTGGCTTTGGGGAAACTCCTAGACAGGAGGCATGATAGACTGTGACCCCAGCTCCGAGTTCTCTTCAGGTCCCAGGGCTGCCAGTAAATACTTTATCACAGAATCCCCTACTGCGCCTCTGGGAGCCTTATTTCCCAGAACTGGAATTAAATTATCAGATTAATCCAATGATTATATTAATTCAATGATCATCATATTATTTAATATCTGGAAGGTTTCTTCTGCTTTGAAAGGAACACTTGCCATCATTGTAATTTTATTTAGGGTCCAATATCACACTTATACCTAATTATCGAAACTATGAAAATTAAATTTCCTTCAACAGTTAAACATTGATTAAAGTCTTAATTAAAATCTCTTAAATGATTTAAGTACTAATTATAAGTCCATTATGACCAATTTTTTTAACTATTCCTAAACTCAGAAAATAGGCAAAGTATACATAAACACAATAAATATAGGATTTCTTTCTATACTTACACTCACGTTTTCAAAACGAACACCCTAAATTTACTTCTTTCAGAATTTTTAATTATTTTATATTTTTGTCATTATTATTTGTGTATCTTCTCTTGTTATAATATTTTGTTTTTTGAGAGGGGAGATAGCTCTAAGTGCCTGCCTGGCAAGCACAAGGTCCTGAGTTCGAACCACAGTACTGCATGCCCTGCTGGCTGCGGAAGCCCAGTACTGCCATACAGCTCCAAAACCGAGCATGGTGGCTCAGGCCTGTAATCCCAGCACTGGGGAGGCTGAGCCAGGAGGATCACTATGAGTCTGAGCTGTGTAGCAAGACCCTGTACCAAATGAATATATATATTTAGAACAAGCTTAGCAAAGCACAAGGGACCACGGTTCAATCCCCCAGCACCACATGCCAGCCAGCCCCGCCCCCTGGTGGGCTGAGCTGGACACACACACACACACACA
>NW_004524637.1:10080403-10084037 GCF_000260255.1 Octodon degus
ATATATCGCCTGCTTTCCTTGACTCTAATAAACATCCCAGGGAGCTTGAGGCTCCAGGATTTGGGTAACCAATGAATTGTTTTTTGGCTGGATCAGAAATTCTAGGGGCTGGCCCCAAGTGAATCACATATGAGCTACTAGTCATCTTCCTGACTTGTTTATCTTGCTTTCTTAGTTCAATTTCATATTTTGTGTCTCCAAGATGTTCCACCTTTAGGCTTTCACCTAGATTTTTTGCAACCGGGCACCTCACTTCTTTTGTATATTTTTGATATTTGCGTAGCCAGAGTGATGCGTTCGCCGGCTCCCGCTCTGCAGACGCGGCCCCTGTACCGTGGCAGCCGGATTAAGGAGGCGCCGCCAAGGCTTCGTCTCCCAGAGGAGACGCGAGCTTTCCCAGCCATGGCTTCTTGCGCCTTGTTAGCCAGTTCTTTATACCCCAGCGCTGATTCCTTTCTACGTGGCGATTGCCTGCCCTCCCCGCTGGTGTTCGGGGCTCCTGCTTTAAGTGGACTTTCTAGGATAGTAATAGAAACTTGGGGGGCAAGTCTGTTTGATTTACTCACTTCCTCCTTACACAGAAAGAGAGATGACTCGTTATACTTCATAAATATAAAATTTAAGAAGAAAACATAGTATCTATTGATCCTGTCTTTACTTTCACCAGCAATAAAATATCTCCTATTACTTTTTCCCTTTTTCCACTAGAGTTATTCTCACTTGTATATTGACTTTTAAAAATATTTTCATGGATTAAAAACTACTTATGTCCCTTCATTCTAATCTAATTGTCACAACGTGCTCGAAATTCAATGCTAGACTCTTTCAGCGGTGCAGTAAAGAGGGAGGAAAGACAGCAGAGGCCTTTATTGGCTCTGAAGACACAAAGAGAGAGCATCAGGGGGAGGTGGGGACCCTCTGACCTGAGACAGGGAGGCTGAGGCTTTAGGGGCTGTTTCTAGGGATGGAGTTTGAGGGGCAGGTGGGGTGACACACAAGGAGCTGATAGGGGCTCCCCTATGTGTGCGGGATAGGCGTCGGGGCCTGGGCGGGGAAGGAGCAGGCCGTGGTCGCTGGGGCACTACACTGTGGCTTTGGGGGTTCAGCCCTGTTGAATCAGAGCCGTGAGGCTTTCGCAGCTTGCGCTCGGGCTGGCCCCTCACCCGCTGCCTTTCCGTCCTTGGGCGCTGCCTGACGTCCCGACCCCTTGCTGCCCAGGCCCCTGCCATGTTCTGTGCCCCCTGTGAATGTTCTGTCACCCAGATGCAGACTCAGCCCGGGGCTTCCCCAGGCAGCCTGCGGCTTCCGTGAGGTTGACAGGACGGGCGCAGCGAGCAGGAGACTCTACGTAAGATCATCATTTATTTTTCTTTCTGCTCTAACATCATCAAGTGTTGCTCCCTCCATTTCTTTTTTCTTTCTCTCCCCGCCCCCGCCCCCATATTTTAGGGAAGGGTCTACTGGTGTTCAGGGTCTCACTGCTAGATCGCACTCCTAGTGATCCTCCTGTTCACAGCCTCCCAAGAGCTGGGATTACAGACGCAGGCCACCACGCCCAGTGTCAATCGCTGTCTCAGCGCGCCCCGGGGTGGGGCCAGCAGGGCAGGCCTGGGGATCCTCTCTCAGGCCTGTGTGTGCTGGGGTCCCACAGCCAGGACCCCACCCTGACCTCCCTCCTGCCATCAAACTCCTTGGTGTGCAAGACATACTGTCTGTGTCAAAGCCTTGAAATTTCCAGTCTTTTTGAAAATGTCTTTCAGAAATTATTTTACTGTTTTCTTCCTTTTTTTATTTTTATTTTTTTTTTTCTCTCTCTGTATTTAGGGCCAGGTCTACAGGGTTTACAGGGTCTCACTATATAGATCGGACTAGTAGTGATCTTCCTGCTTTCAGCCTCCCAAGCGCTGGGATTTCAGGCGCGCGCCACCACGCCCAGTCTCAATCACCATCAGTGCGACCCGGGGGCAGAACCGGCACAACACGCTGGGGATCGAACCCCGGCCGCTGCGCTCTGCCAAAGCAGCCTTTCAGAAATTCTGCTGTCTGCTGTTTGCCGAATTGTATCTCTGGCAAACAGTTATATTCATATCTCTCTCTTTCCTCTCTAAGTCACATTCCCTCGCAGAGACATAGCCTCTGCAGCATTAGACCTTCCCTGTGTTACAAAGCCTCAGACAGGCCGAGACCCTTGTCCCCTGCGTCCGGTCCCTAAGTAGCTTTCAGAACAAGCCCTGCCCTTAGAGGGACGGCGCACCCAAGGGAAGCCCCCTACTGCGTCTTCTCCTGAGCGGCAGCTTCTCTCCTGCACTTACTGTTTCCCCACGTGGGGGCTTCGGAATAGATTTCCCTACATGGGCTATTTTTGGCTTCCACAGTAAGAGGTGTTCAGTGATGGGAGTGACTGAAGCCAGGAATTGGTCATATATGTGGGGCAGGACAGGACCCCAGCACCTAAAGCAGCCAAGGCACCTCAGTACTGAGAAAAGCATCCTGCCCGGACAATCTCAGTCACTAGTCACTAGGCAACCTCGTGTCTTGTGATATTAACTTTGCGAAGGTGTAATTAAATGCCCCTACTGCTGCCGAGCAGGCCCTCTCTGCCCACCAGGCCAACCGGCCTCCACCTGGCCCAGCTCTCCTCTCTCGTCTACCTTCTCGCTCATCCTCCTGCAGATTCTCCTCCCTACAGCTTGCCTAATCATCACTGCTTCCTTGAATCACTGACTAGGATAAACCTGGCTCATTCCCTGAGGTATCTTCTATTGTTCTATGTTATCAAAGATTTCCTGCAAAGTGACATTTTGTATTGATATTATTCAGTGTTGTCACTAAATTATCAAACATATAACATGAATGAATCACTATTATGGTACATCATCCAGGTCACTGTAAGAACTGCTTGACAAAATAGTACTTTATTTCAATTTCCAGGTAAGCAAATAGAAAGAAAGAGCTGAATTAATTAAGCTTGGAACTGGCGGGGCAGTTATTAGAACTCAAGGTTTCCATCACCTCTACTCCCTTGTTGCCGCCATCCTTCCTCATAGCCAATTCTACATTTAGAGACTGAGTCCCTAAAACAGTTTATATCCATTAGCCTAATCACAACACATCCTATTGAGACATAATCCTAGCAACTGCAACTCTTCATTATTTTTTGTATTATACTTGACAGTAACCTGGAAACCACATGCCATTGCAAACTATGCCCGGCAACTTCTCGAACACCAGAGACCCAACTTCTCCTACGCTTCTCTTCTGGTTTCCCTCAGGCCTCGTGTCAGTAAAATCAATTACAGCCTCCTGTTCTTGACTTTCAGGTATTGTCAAATCCAGCCTCACACTGTACGCTGAGCCTAATTGTGTGAATTCCTGTCCCCTGAGGACAAGCGCTGAAAGGTCTCTGAGCTCTGTCACCACCTCCAGTGTACACAAGCTCAGCTAAAATTCTTAGATTAACCCTTCCCTGCTACTCTGGGGGATTTTTCTTCTCTCAGCTCCAGTCATTCCTTTCAGTAGGAATTCCTGGTTTAGATTTCACACCAATACTGATTTCATCAGAGTATGTGAATAAAAAGAATATGGTGTGTGTGTGTGTGTGTGTGAGAGAGAGAGAGAGAGAGAGAGAGAGAGA
>NW_004524637.1:10084183-10093702 GCF_000260255.1 Octodon degus
TGTGTGTGTGTGTGTGTGTGTGTGTGTATTCTACATATCATGAGTCTTCATGATATCAAACTATTGAAAGCTCAATTAGGGCACATGATAATTTTCATACATTTGAATTTTTAGAAATATTTGTAGTACTTCAACATGACCTCCTTAGGTCTTCTTCTTTTCTTTTCATACTGGGGGTTGAACTCAGAACCTTGCACACACCAGGCAGCTGCTTGCACCGCTGAGCTATCTCCCCAGCCCCTCCCTAGGTCTTCCTAACAGGAGCTGACAGAGTGTGGATCTGATCCTAAAGGAGTCTTGGGCTTCTCTTGCACTAGGGTTCTCGGGGATCTGAAATCCCCTCTACAGAGCTGCTTGGTGGGATTTCAAAACCATTTTATTCCCTAATCCATGCTTTAAATTCTTCTATAGAGTAGCAGTACTGACCTGTATGATTATGAGTAATGAAATATCAAAAAACAGCTTCTAGTTTGATCCCTAGTCCTGAAGAAAAAAAAAAAAAAACCCAAAAACATCTTTCTAAAAAATGTTGGCCAGGTAGCTCAGCAGACTAAATCACTTGCTTAGGTAAGCAAGGAACCAGGGTTTGATCCTCAGCACCACATGCCACACTGGCCCCACCCTAGGGGCACACTGACACAACCACTGAGACTGGGTGTGATGGCGCATGCCTGTAATCCCAGCGCTTGCGAGACAGGAGGATCACTATGAGTCCGAGCTGTGTAGTGAGACCTGTAGACCCTGTTCTAAGTAATTTTTTTAAAGCCAGCTTTAAAAATAAATAAATAAAAATGGAAAGCCAGCTTATAGTAGCACAATTAAATATGAATTTGAGATATCCACAATATGTACTAAAAACTCTAAATTGAGAAGAAAATTAAATATCTTAGTAAATAATTCCTTTATTTTATACATAAGAAATTTTAGTATTTGTTTATAGAAAATGGGGACATAGACTTTAATTAACAAGAATATAGTCTATTAAAAGTTATAATTTTGAAGTCCCTGACAAAATTCAGAAGCAAATTTAAAATTCTTACTTTGGTAGACTGAACGAAAGTGTGAAACAGGATTCAATGCATTCATGAAATAATCCTGGCTCCACCTAGTGGCCAAGGTGAGAATTTGCAGTCACATTTATGATTTCATAGACTATACTTTCTTTAATTGAACATGTATGTCCTGTTACGTCTAAATATTGAAGAACTTATAGCATACATATAATTTCAAAAATGTTATATTTCTACTGAGTACTATCCATTTCCATATAGCATAAATTAATAAATCATTGCTTAAATTGAAATTTCCAAAGAAGTTCAAAATCCAATATTGGAAAATTAATGTCTGTCCCCTACTATCTTGAAACAAAAATTAATATAATTCCACAATTGTCTTGTTCATCTAAAAGGTATATTTAATATATTTCTTGTGAAAAAGAAGCCAAAGTTGGGCAGGGGAGATAGCTTAGCAGTACAAGTGCCTGCCTGGCAAGTGCAAGGTCCTAAATTCAACCCCTGGTACAAAAAAATAAATAAAAAAATAAAAAGGCAAAAGTCCATCACATCTTAAGTTTTTTATTTTAAAGAGAGCAAAAAATTCAAAATTTCCAAATAAGATGATAGGAAATTAGGAAGGAGCTGGGCCAGGGATATAGCTCAGTGGCACAGTGCCTGCCTGGCAAGTACAAGGTCCTGAGTTTGATCCCCAGCCCAAAAAACAGAAATTAGGAAGAATCCAAGCCCAGCAGCCAGACTGAGCCAGGCTCAGGAGGTTGAGCCCGAATTTGGTAGACCTAGCCCCTGTGAGCTGAAGCTTACTGCTAGGCCCAGTGGGGCCCAGACTGAAGCCCAGGCCCACAGTGAGGATCACCATGGCACAGACGTGGCAGGAGGTGACTTGGGTGAACTAGTCTGCCAGGAGGACTCCAGGGATGTGAGGGGGAGGTGCCCGGGCAGAACTCCGGAGAACTAACTTAGTTACAAAGGCCTAATTTAAGATCTGCTTTGTTATATAGCTATAATATTTGCTCCTATGGCCTAAAGTACTAAACCATTAGTTACAAAAGTTTGTCAATTTCACTAGCTGTTGTTTAGTATTACTAATTATACTACTGCAAATAGGACACCATATCTGCCTTCACCACATGATCTCCCTTGGGTAATAGTATCAGGAGGCACTTTAGTAATAACCTCACCAAAGCGCGATATGGAAGGACGGAGGACAGTGCCAAATGGAAGCCAACAGCTCATTCTCAATCAATAGAAAAGGCAAAATCTAGGGACACACACAAAAGAAGTCTCTCACACAGGAGAGATACCTGAAACACAGACTCTTTAAAGAGTGGTTGTGATTGCAACGATACAGCTACCTACTTTCAAACTTTCACAAAAAGTATTACAGAAATCAAAATAAAGAGTTCTCTCTGAAATAGAAGAGGACAAAAAGAAGGAACACAGCGCAATCTCAAGCTCCAAGTCCACCCAGAGCAAACCCAGGAAACATCATCATAGAATAAACTGGAAGCCACACACTTGAAATCTCTGAAATAATAGCAGCATAAGTAAAGAAACAACTGCAGAAGGGTATAGAGAAAATCATACCAGATATCATCTTCAAGGTAAAAAAATGATAACTGTAATGAAAGAATTACTAAGTGTTTCTAAAGAAGATACTGGTTAAAAAAAAAACAGAGGGGAACAGAAAAATGATAGTAACCTTGAATGAACAATATAGGAAAGGAATAGAAGGCACCAAGCAGATTCAAAGAGACATACACGAAATTAAAAATTTCATTAAAACTTGGTAAAATCGTTTGAATGAAGGTGAAGATAGACTTTCAGATCTTGACTACAGCATTGCAGCTAGTGAGCAGGAAAGGAAAAAGTCTGTTAAAAACAACAAGGATCCAGAAAATAATAATGAAACAGCTGCAACATAATGCAAAGATGAAGAACATAAGATCAATAGACATCAATAAGAAAAACAGAGGCAACACAAATGACCTAAAAATAATATGAGCAGAAGTAGTAGCAGAAAACTTCCCAAATCCAGGAAAACAATCTGACATTCAGTCACAGAGGCATACAGAACTCCAAAGAATATCAGCCCAATTAAATCTACGTTCAGAAATATAATAATCAAGATCCCAGAAAGTCAGCACAAGAACAACATACCAAAAGCCACTAGAGAAAAGAAACAGGTCACATTTAAAGGGAAACCCACAAGAATAGCAGCAGATTTCTCATCACAAACCATCAAGTAAAGAAGAGCATGAAGTGGAGTAATTCAAGTCATAGAAGAAAACAATTCCAACCCAGTTTAATATACCCTGAAAAACTCTCTTTCAAGTTCAATGGAAAAGTAAAATGCTTCCACGACAACTAATGAAATTGATGATGACCAAATCAACCTTACACAATGTACTAAAAGGCATTCTAGAAAGAGATCAAAATGACCACAAGGGGCTAGGGAGATGGCTCAGTAGAATAAGCGCTTGCCTGGCAAGCACAAGGGCCTGAGTTCAATCCCCAGGTAAGCCAAAAACACAAAAATAAAAGACCACAATTCCAAGAACAGCAACAGAAAGAACCCATAAAACAGGGCAAACAATTAAATGCAGGAGAAATGTAGGAAACCAATAGCAGAAAAATAATGTGACAAACATAGGCCAATACATATCAATTATAACCACCAATGGAAATGAACTCAATTCACCAATTAAAAAAAATAGATTTCCAAGTGGATTAAGAAACATAATTCAACAATATGCTGTATACAAGAAACACATTTAATCCATAAAGAAATTCATAGGCTGAAAGTCCAAGGATGGAAAAACAATGCTACATGACTCAGGAACTCAGAAAAAAAAAAAAAATCATGGATAGCTATTCTAGTCACAGGTAATCTGAACTTCAAAGCAAAAATGATCAAATGAGAGCAGGAAGTCACTACAGATTGGTTAGGGGAAAAATTCAAGAGGAAGAGATAACAGTCAAGTACATATGCACCAAATACAGAAGCATCTAATTATATAAGACAAATTTTAATGGACATGAAAAATGTAATAAACAATATGACAATCTTAAAAGGGGATTTTAACACCCCTTATCTCAAAAACATAGGCCAAGCGAACAAAAAATTTCCAAACAGGTAGCAGAACTTAAGCAAACCTCTGAACAAATGGACTTGGTGGACATACACAGAGTGTTCCACCCAATATCTGAACACACATTCTTTTCTGCTGCACAGGAATATTCTGTAAAGTAGACCTCATACTAGGCCACAGATCATGTTTACATAAATGCAAGAAGACAGAAATTATCGCATGCATATTATCTGACCACAGTGCAATGAAATGGGAAATTAATGACAAGAGAAAACACAAAGACCCCATAAATATATAGAAATTAAATAACAACTTCCTGAGAAACCAATGGGTTACAAATGCTAATAAACAATAAATTAAGCAATATCTACAATCCAACGAAAATTCACGTGTGACTTACCAGAATTTCTGGGATGCAATGACAGCGGCTCTCAGAGGGACATGCACAGCAGTAAACTCACACATTAGGAAAACAGAATGACAACAAAGAAAATCCTCTAAGGCTGTACCTCAAGCTTTTAGAAAAGGAAGAGCAAACCAAGCAGAAAACTCAAAGATGGAAGGAAATTATAAAGATTAGAGCAGAAATTAATGCAATTGAGAGAAAGAAAACAATGCAAAGAATTAATGTACCAAAAATCTGGTTTTTCAAAGATTAAATAAAACTGGAAAACTCTAGCCAAAGTCATCAAATATAAGAAAGAAAAACTCAGATTCAAGCAATAAGGAATGAAAAGAGAGAAATTATCTCTGATCCTGTGGAAATTCAAAAGATCATCAATAGGTATTTTAAAAATCTTTACCCTCTTAGCAATGGCCAGATAGCTCAGTGGATTAAAGCACCTGCAAGCAGGCACAGGGGTCTGGGGTTCTAGTCCCAGGCCTACTGTTCTGGCCCTGCCCCTGAGGTGTGCTGAGACAGCAATTGAGACAGGGTGTGGTGGCATGCACTTGTAACCTCAGCACTTGGGAGGCTGTAAACAGGTGGATCACTATGAATCCGATCTAGTAGTGAGACTTTGAACATCCTGTAGACCCTTCCCTAAAATACAAAAAAAAAAATAGATCTTTACTCTTCACAGAATTGAAGATGTAGAAAAATGGACATCTTCCTAGATAGATACAAACTACTAAAACTGAGTCAAGAAGATATAAAAACTCTGAATAACCCAATGTCAACTAATGAAATTGGAATGCAATATAAAAAAAAAAAAACCTTACCAACAAAGAAATCCCAGGTTGTGATGGATTCACAACTGAATTCTACAAGGAACTTAGAGAAGATTTAATTCTAATACTCCTCAAGCTCTTCAATGAAATGGAACAGAATGCAATATTCCCTAAGTCATTCCTGGAAGAAAGTATTATACTGATACCAAAACCAGAGAAAGACTCAACCAAAAACAAAAGAAAATTACAGGCCAATCTCCCTCATGAACATAGATGCAAAAATCATCAATAAATTACTAGCAAATAGAATACAGCAAATCAGCAGGAAGATTATATTTATCTCACTTAGGATGATGGTCTCCAGTTGCATCTATTTACCTATAAAAGTCCCAAGTTCATCATTCTCTATAACTGTGTAACACTCCACTGTATAAAACTATCACACCTTTTGTATCCATTCCTCTCATGATAGACATTTCAGTTGTTTTCAAGATTTTGTTGTTACAAAGTGTGCTGCTCTAAACATGGATGCAGATATATCACTGTGGTATGATGCTTTCAGTTCTTCTGGGAAGATACTGATGATGGAAATAGGTGGGTCGAATGAGACCTCCAATTCTAGTTTTCTGAAGAATCTGTAAACTGATTGCCACAATGTACCACTCTCCAGCCCCACCAACAGAGGAGAAGTGTTCATTTTTCCCCACAGCCCCAACAGAATTTGTTTTCGGTTGATTTTTTTTTTTTTTTTTTTTTTTTTTTTGATGATAGCTATTTTTTCTGGGGTGAGATGAAATCTCAGTGTTGTTTTAGTTCACAGTTCTTAGACAACCAAGGATGTTAAACATTTCTCATATATTTGTATTTCTTCACCTGGTAAGTGTGTATTCATCTCAGATGCCAATTTTTGGATAGGGTCTTTCTAATTTGAAAGTCTCAATTTTTAAATTATCTGTATGCTTTAGATAGAAGTCCTTTGCCTGAGGGACAGCTAGCTAAAATTGTTTCCCAGTTTTGAGTCTTCTTTTCACTCTGATGTCTTTTGAAGTGCACAAACTTCAATAAGGGAAGACCCCAGTTGTTGAATCTTTCACATGCTTCTGGTGCAGTTTGGTTTTTGTTCAAGAACTCTGCATACACTTTTATCTTTGAGATTTCTACCTACTTTCTCTTCCAGTAGATTTAGAGTTTCTGTTCTAGTATTTAGATCTTTTTTTTTTTTAGAAAAACAAGATTTGCATTTTATTTCCTTGTAAAAATCTTTACACATGCAGACAAACCAGTGTTAAGAAAGTATTCACCATGCAGTGTATTATTTGTTGAAACTGTACTTCCGATTTGATTTGAAACTGTCTCATTGCTGTTTATCAATAAAACTTTGGAAAAAAAAAAGAAAGAAAGTATTCACCATCATTTAAACAAATAACCACTTAAATAGAACAATGTCTGCAATTTTTTTATCTGTATAAAAATAAGATACATTTTTTACAGAATCCACACTCCAGTTTGTATAGCAACAAACAATACACACTATAATAAAGTACAATTGAACCTGACCATGGTTTTCAATTAGATACTGCTAGGGCATTTCAATGTGCAAAAAAATTTAACATAGTTCTTTTTCAAAAGAAAATGTCCTCAGTGTTTCTAGAGACCTAGAAGTTTTAAGAAATCAACTCCTAATCAGTTTGTTTTTAATGGTTTGAGAGTCCATATATCACACTGCAGATAGGGAAAACTGGAAGTGCTGCAGGCTCAAAGGAAGAAAAGTCAGCGCCTGTGCCTGCCATGTCCTGAGCGACTGCCACCACGGTGCTTGCCTTTGTGGGATCTCTCAAAGGAGCGAGATCTTTCACGCCTGTCCCTATGATGTCCCCTTTCATGTCTGTGTTTCTTGGCGGCATCTGAGTGATCCCGAGACTTGCTCTGAGATCGAGAACGGGATTTTTTTCCTTTTATGACCATGTCTATTTGAACTTTTTAAATCATCTCTGGCATGCTTGGCCTTTAGGTGAGGAGAACCATGATTATGATGTCTTCGAGGGCTTTCACTGTGACTGCGGGACCTGCTTCTTGATCTTGAGCTGTATGTTCCAGATCGGCTCCGCTGTCTTCTTGGAGTATGTGATCTAGAACGTGATTGTGTTCTTGACCTTGACCGACTTGCACTTCTGCTATTTCTACTTCTCTTGCTGTCTTTTCTTACACCATTGTAAGGGCTTTTGGAAGCCTGTTGTCTATCTTCAGGTTCTTTTTTGACTGTCTTCACATTAATGGAGATTGGAGACTTCTCTTCTGCTTTTACTTCCCTTGGTGATGATGGTTTAGAGGCTGGAGAAAATCCACCGAGTGTTGAAAGGGCAGGAGTTCCATCAGGAAGTATTTAGATCTTTGATCCATTTGTACTTTCATTTAGTGTATGATGACAGACATGAGTCTACTTTTAATCTGTGACATGTGGAAAACCAGTTTTTCCAGTACCATTTAGTAAAAAGGCTATCTTCCAGTAAACATTATCTGGCCCTGTTGTCAAAGATAAGGTGGCTGAATGTGATTGTAATTGTGCCTGCATATTCTAATCTGTTCCATTGATCTTTAGGTCTATTTTTTGGGGGGCAATATTATGTTGATTTTGTTATAGTTGCTTTGTGGTATAATTTCAAGTCCAAGATTATGCTGCCTCCTGCCTTAATTTTTTGCCCAGGATTGATTTTGCTACTCTTGTCTCTTCTGGATCCAGATGAATTTTAGGAATGCTTTCTCTAGATTTGTCAGGTATACTGATGACATTTTGCTTGGCATTGCATTAAATCCTGATAACATTTTTGGGAGTATAGCCATTTTCACAATGTTGGTTCTTCCTATCCAGGAGCAAGGAATATGTTTCCATTTCCTGAAAGCCTCTTCAGGCTCTTTTTTCACCATACTGTAATTTTCACCACATACATCTTTTACTTCTTTTGTTAAATCAATTCCTAAGAATTTCAATTTTTTTTGGATGCTACTGTAAGAAGTGTGGTTTCCCTAGTTTCTCAGTGACTTTGTTTTTTGTGTACAGGAAAGCTATTGATTTTTGAGTGCTGACTTGTATCTAGCTATGCTACTAAATTTGGTTATCAAATCTAGAGCACTTCTGATGGAATTTTTGAGTTCTTCTCTATACAGTATCATGTCATCTCCAATTAATGATAATTTCACTTCTTCGTTTCCTATCCTCATTTCTTTTACTTTTTTTCCTCTTGTCTAATTGCTCTGGCTAATGTTTCCAGAGCTATGTTGAACACGAGTGGTGATAGAGGATATTCCTTTCTTGTTCCTGATTTTAGAGTGAAATCTTTCATTGTTTGTCTATTTAGTATGGTGTTGGCTGTTGATTTATCATAGATGTCCTTTATCAGAGTGAAGTAAAGACCATGCATTTCAATTTTTTGTAGATTTTCTTTAACATGAATGTGTTTTGTATGTTATCAAAACTTTTTCTACAACTATTGTGATTTTTATCTTTGGCTCTGTTGATATGGTATATTACTTTTATTGACTTGCATATATTGAACCATCCCTGTGTTATGGTTTATGCCTAGGTGTTCCCACAAAGCCTCATATAGTCATGATTCTGGAGTTTGTGATTGATTCATGATTCAATGCTTGGGTTATGGGTGTGAGTGCCCTGGGGCAGACACTCTGCATTGCAATATAAGGAGGAGAGAGAGATTAGCTAGCTGCCTGAGCTTGCGTTACTCCTTTCACCATCTTGCTGCCTCCACAAACAGGTGCCTCCATGAACAGGTGCTCTTTGCCATGTGACACTTGCCCTGAAATGACATTATCAGACCCAAAAGCTACAACTCTTGTTGCATAGGTCCTTCTTTATCTTGGTCTTAACCATCAAGCAGAAAAGTATAAAAACAAAGTACAAGAAGTAAAGCCATGCTGTTACGTTGAGCTGTAGGGGACTCAGGTCAACAATTTCTGACATTGCCAATGAAGTGGAAGACCCAATACTATTATGGAGTACTGGACTCTTTTAGAATATTTTGCTGAGTTAAAACACCTATAATATTCAAATAATGTTTTGGACTTATGTGCAAACATGAGAAGCATAGAATTCTTTATCCTATTGTTAAAATATAATCTAATTTTTAAATGTTCTTTATCATATTATGTAGGGACTTAAGGTTCAACATATCAATACTTGATGAAAAATACCTGTTCCTTATTATGCCTAAGATGTTTAAAATGCAGTG
>NW_004524637.1:10094577-10107375 GCF_000260255.1 Octodon degus
AAAAAATATTCAAATAATGGAACTAAACAAAAAAAGGGGATACAGATTGAATGTCCATTTTGTATCTGTGTATTCAAAATGGTTTGGATAGATATACAGTTACATTCTCTTAATGAATAGAGGAATTTGTTGTAATAGTGTTTGTAAATAGGATATCATGTCTGCATCTTGTACAGCAAATAACCACTAGGAAGAATGCATGCAATGTGTTAATTATTGAAAGTGTCCTACCAATTTGGTTTGAAACTGTCTCATTGCTATTTGTTTCTCAATAAAATTATGGGGAAAAATGAAACCTCCATTAACTGTAAGCTAAATAAATCTTTCCTTCCTTCATTTTGGGTGTTGGGTTTTATTGTCCCAGAAATAAAAGAAGAATAACTGAGACAGAATTTGTTGCCAGAGAAGTGGAGTCATTGCTGTGGCTAATCCTGACCATGTGGATTATGAGCTTTTGGGAATGGCTTATGGGAAGAGAGAGGAAAGGTTTGGAGATGTTACATAAAAGAGAAATCCTGGAGCAGCTTCAGCTGTTTTGTATGGGAGATTCTGGTCCATGATCAGAAGATCAAAAGGCTGATGGAAATACTGCCTGTAAATACAAAGCTGGGGAGCTTTTTTTCTGGAATGAAGGGCTGAATTGATTGTTGGACTCCAGATGATGTATGTCATAGCTTGGCAGAAAGTTTATCTGCACTTTGTTTATGTCCGGAGATTTTATCTGAGACTGAGATTTAACACTGCAGACTGATTAATCTTTCAAAATAAATTTCAAAACAGCCAAATATTGAGGCAGTGGCATGGCTATTGTTGAGGGCTTTAGGTCAGATTTATGTTAAGAATCAAGAACAAAGATCCCAACAGGATCATATAAAATGTGGTGAGTTTTGGCATAAAGGAAGCTAAGCTAAAACTATGGAATGCAAAGATAGAGCTGAGAGGATCTTCATTACCTAGAAAGAAAGAGAGAATGGAAAAGGTACTCTGAGGGCATCACACAAGAGGGCAGGTTTCCACCCTTGGCAGCCTCAGAACCACAAGGGTGAGTGCCTTTGCCTTAGAAAAAAAGCTACAGAGCCCCACATTCCAGAATTCAGGCAGCAGCCATATCAGGTTCCAGAATGGTGCCAGCATAGAGAATTTGTTCCAGCAATGAGAAGAGTAATAGAGACACCCTGCATTCCTGCAATCAATCCCACTTGGGTATGTATAATCTGCCTGATTATTCGCTGCATTCTGTTGTTGGCTAGTACCTTATTGAGGAATTTATATCTTGTTCTCTATGGAGATTGGGCTATAGCTTTCTTTTTTTTGGTTTTGCCTTTCTCTAGTTTTGGTATTAGGGTAATACTTGCTTCCAGGAATGAGAGAGGAAGAATTACTTTGATTTCAATTTCATTAAAGAGTTTAAGAAGTATTAGCTTAAGTTTTCTCTAAATTTCTTGTAGAATTCAGGTATGAATCCATTAGGACCTATGTATTTCTTTGTTGGTAAAATTATGTTTTCAATTTCATTGGCTGATATGGGTTTGTTCAGAACTTTTATATCTTCTTGATACAGCTTTGATAAATTATATGTATCTAGGAATCTTTCCATTTATTCTGTGTTTTCTATCCTATGCAAGTAAAGACTTTTGAACAATATTTATGATAAAGTTATTGGTAATTAATGATATTTATGATCCTTGAATTTAAGTAGCATCTGTACTAATTTCACCTTTTTCTCATTGCATGAATTAGAAGGATTTTTTCTCTTTTCTTAATAAGGTTAGATAGAGGTTTGTCAATTTTGTTTATTTTTTCAAAGAATCAACTATTCAATTCATTGATTCTTTGTATCATTTTTTTAGTCTCAATTGTGTTAAATTTTGCTCTGATCTTTATAATTTCCTCACTTCTATGGGTTGTGGCATTGACTTGACCTTTTTCTTTTTATTCAGAAGCTTGTGGTGTGGCACTAGGTTGTTTATTTGTGCTTGATTTATTTTCCTGATGTGAGAATTCACCACTGAAAATTTCCTTCTGAGGAATACTTTCATTACGTCCCACAGTTTCTAGTATGGTGTATGTGCATTTTCATTTAGTTGTAGATATTGCTTAATTTCTTCCTTGGTTTCATCTGTGACTCATGGGTTAAGTTCCCCCGTTACAATTGGGCTGCTGTGTATTTGATCTTTCATGTCTGTCAATATGTAGACACAAGATAGTTAGCAGAGATATACATCTTCTTTCTTTATTTGGAAGAAAGGTTTGTACTAATATTGTTTAGACAAAATATCATGTCTGCATCTTGTCCTCTGAATAACTACTGCAAACACAACAATATGCAATGTATTAATTATTGTAACTGCCCTACTAACCTATTTTGAAACTGTTTCATTGCCATTTTATCGTTTTTCTCATCAAAATAAATAAATGAATTAAATTAAAAAATTAATTTAAAGTATTGGTCTTATATCGTTGTGTGTTCTCATCTTTGGTGCCTATATATTTATGATAGTTATACCTTCCTCTTGTAGTTTTCTCTAATAAGAACGTAGTGACCTTCTTTATCTCTTTTGATCATTCTTGCTTTGAAGCTCACAATGTCTGAAAACAGAATATCTGACCTTGCTATTTCTGGGTTCCTGTCACATGCATACTGTTTTCCATCCTTTGACTTTCAGTCTGTGAATTCCTTTCTTTCTTTTTTCTTTTGCAGAATCAGGGATTGAACTCAGGCCCTTGGGCTTGCCAGGCAAGTGCTTAATCTACTGAGCTATCTCCCCAACCTGTGAATTTTTTGAGTGTATTTTTCATATACAGGATATAGTTGGATTTTGTTTCTTGATTCATTTTGCCATTTGTTTAGTGAATTGAGGCTGTTTACATTGATGGTTATAACCGATATGTATTCACTTATCTTTGTCATGTTATTTCTTGTGGTTCTCTACCCCACTCCACCCGTTTAACTGCTTATGGGCTTGGTGTTTTCCTTCTGTTGTTGTTCTTGGAATTGTGACCATTCTTACCTCTTTCTAGAATATCTTTCAGTACTCTTAGTAGGGTTGGTTTTGTACTAATGAATTTCTTTAGTTGTTCTTTGTTATGAAAGTATCTTATTTCTTCAACATCAATTTTAAAGGATAGTTTTGGAGGGTAGATCCATCTGGATTGGAAGTTGTTGTTTTTTTCTTTCTTTCTTTCTCTCTTTCTTTCTTTCTTTCTAGGACCTCAAATACTTCACTCCATGATATTTTTTATTTTATGTTTTGTTTTTGAGAAATCTGCCATGATTCTGATCAACTTCCCTGTATAAGTGATCTGTTTATTTTCTCTAAAAACTAGTAGTATTCTGTCTTTGTGTTGAATTTCCATGATTTTGATTATTATATGTCTGGGTGTAGATTTATTTTGCTTACAGATATTTGGAGTCATATATGCTTCACTAGCAGCAATCTTTTCTGAAAGTCCTTCAGTTTTGTTCAAGCAGTTTTGACAGCTTTCAATGGAGTTTTTAATTTCCTGGATATCTCTTTGAATTTGTTCTATGCATTCTAATTCTTACCTATATTGTTCATTCAAGGTTTTCATCATTTTTCTTGTTCCATTATTTTGTTTTATTTATTTCATTTTTTGGTACCGGGAATTGAACTCAGGATCTTGCACTTGCCAAGCAGGTGTTTATGCCACTGAGCTATCTCCTCAGCCCTTCTACTATTTTTTAATCTATGTCTCCTTTAGATTTACTGAGCAGTTATTTCATTATATTGTCATTTCTTTCTTTTACCCAAGAGATTATTTCTGATCAGATTTCATCTATAGGCTCTTGCAGTTGTTCCTGTATTTTAGCTGATATCATTTCAGAAATTTCAGGTGTGTGACTTCCAATTTCTTCTCTGTCAAAGTCTCTTACACTTGCTCTGGGTGGCTAGAGATCTGAACTGCATTTTGCTTCTTCACCTTGGCATTTTCTATTTCAAAATAAAATTTTATTTTGTTTTCTGTGATGATCCTTGTGAATTTTGGTAGTAGATAGCTTTATCACTAGTATCAAAGCAAATGTCTTTTCTCAGGGATAGCTTCTGTGTGTAGGAGATTCTTGGTTTTTGTCTGTCCCAAGGTCCTACCTTCCCAATTAATTGAGAGTAGAATGTTGGCTTTAGTTTGGCTCTATGCCCAGCCTTTTGGTGTAAAGTACATTGAGGTTCTTACCCCCAGAGCTTACCAATATTGTTACACAAAGGAAAACAAATTTGACAAGCTATTAATTTTAGTGGTAACTAATAATTTTGTACTTTAGGCAATAGGAGCAAAGTGTATAATTATATAAGAGAACCAATTGTAAATTAGGAGTTTGTATGCCATGTTTCCCCCTGTTAGAGTGGAATTACCCTGCATGCTTCTGGATAGGCCAGTTGCTGTGTCCCAAGCTCCTCCTACGTTACATGCCCATCCTGTGGTGTAGGGGGCTGGACAGGAACCTGGATTCCTCCAGAAAGTGGCTCCCACAAGCGCAGGGTGGTGATTGGCAGGTTCTCCCCACCCCTTGCAGCTCACCAAGGCTCCTATACTTGTAAAGGGGAGGGAGCAGGGTCTCTTCCCTTCCTCAATGAGGCTCCCTAAGACTCCCCTGACATTCAAGGTGTGAGGGGTAGAGTCTTTGTTCTCAACTGCAGCTCAGTGTGGCTCACTAAGGCAGCCTCAATGGTGAGGGTGGAGGTGGGGTTGGGTGGACAGGGTCTTTCTCCTCCCTCCATTATTTTTTTAACCAGGGATCAAACTTAGGACCTTGTGTTTGCCAGGCACTCACTTATGCCACTGAGCTGTCTCCCTGGTCTCCATTACTATTTTTTTTATCAAAGCAAGATAATTTGTTTCTGTTTATGCGCACTGCCAATGAAATGTAAAGCACAAGATAAAATATTTGGCTTTTCAAAAATCCCACCATTTAGTACTTTATGATTATGATTTCTATCCCTTGAATTGAGCAACTCAAACCAAATTAGTAAACTGTTCAGTCATAGAAAAATCTCATTTAGTTTGTTGGGAGTGGAATTCTTACATGGGAATTTGGAAAAGCTGGACCTTCAAGCCACATTTCTTGTGCTTTGCCTATCTAGAAGAGGAAATCTCCATTTTCTTTGGACATTTCAAAGAAGAGCATCTTATTCCTTTATAAAACTCCCTGAACAAGTCATACAAAGTGTATTTATGAAATTCATAGTGTTGTCACGTTGTGTACTTAAGATATGCTTATATATTCTGCTTGATTAAAAAAATATTTTGTTAAAATTAGGAAAGGTTTTACTAGGAAATAGGAATGGGAAATAAAAGCGGCTTCTGAGAGACAGGAAGCATCCTGAGTGGGTGTTGCTGAGCACATCTCTACAAGAATATTTTATACAGAAAAGTCATGAGGTAGGCATAATGTGGGTCAAGTTATCATCAACCAATAAGACTTAAAGCATAGACACTTGGTTAATATTGACCCAATAGGAAAGTAGGGCACATAGCAAGGGCATATGTATGACATGAACCTTGGTCTATAGTACATACTCTTAATTTTAGGAATCTTAATCTTACTGTGAATCTTAGTGTTAGTCTTAGCCTTCGTGGGTGAGGAGGATCTTCCATGCTAGTGAGCTAATGGTCTATTTCTATGTAAATTCCAAAATTGGTACTAATTACAGTATAATCTCAATCTTCCAATCATCCCTCAAGGAAGTACGTAAATCTCGTCATTGTGATTTTTAATCTGGAAGGTTTATCTTCTCCAAATGTGCCTCTAGCCACTGTTCTGATGTCTCCACCTTTCACCGACTTCACTGGGATCTCAGTCCATTTCTGACTGTATATTAATTTCTATCTAACTTAGCTGCCTATGATATCCCCCTTCTGAAGAGCTATCCCTAAGTGTCCTTAGAGGAGAATGGACGAAGTTTCAGCTTACCTGCTTCAAACTGAGAAGGTTTGGTGTAGGGAAAACTGCATTCAGGGCTTTCTCCAGTGAGGTAATCTAAGGGGCCTTGGATAGAAATCATGTTGCAGGTCAGCAGTTATGGACTCTCTTTACAAGGTTGATCTAGTAGATCCCAGTGAAAAGCGTCTGGCACATGGGTTGTCTGTTACATTTGTGTGATCGCTTGGAGTTGGACAAACTCTAGATGAGAACAAAGAGTTTTTCCCAAGAGAATAAAGCACATACAATCAAAATATGGGCACTAGAATGGAAACGCAGACTGAGTGAAGACCCATACTCAGATACTGCTCTTAAGAGATTGAAATAGCATTTGTCACAAGCTGGTCCTTAGATCTCTCTACTGGTGGAGATTGTCTATAAGTCTGATATTACTTTGTCATGAGTCTGTCCAGTTTTAGCTCTAAGAAGATGGAAAGTCTGGGTGGTTTAACTTAAACAAGGAATTTAGCTTCTTAATGAACATTTCTAACTTCCACTGTAGCTTTCTAGCCTCATTTAATCTTAGCAGTGGTCAGCTGTAGGTGAAGCTAGAAACTGACAGCAGGGGTTGGTGATGGGAATCCTTTCTGTGTCTAGCCTTTATTACTCTGGTATTATTCTTATATGTCTTTTGGTTATACTTTTCTGTTAGATATTTAAGACTAAGTTAAAGTGAGAACGGTGTTAATCAAAATTAATATTTTGCTATCTGTCAAGGTCCATTAAGGCTAAAATGTTGGTTGTGCTCTTAACCTAGTTGTCTTTCTAGGCTTCCAGACCTCAGTGGTTGAACACCTAGAAGAGAAGATCGGTCACATCGGTGTTACAGTGGGAGGGGGAGGTTTAACTTTATGATCTCTGAGCACCTTCAAATATGTAGTATGGCTGATGAAGTGTTATTTCTCTACCAATCATGCTTGAAGAAGTTAAATCCTTGCAGAATACTAACATAACAATTATAAGGTTTTACAGAGAAAATGAGGTTAGGGATGACATAGCATTTTAGCATGAAAATCATGATGATATTATCTCTGAAACACATTTAAACATCGATCTTAGTATAGAACAGCTCTTTAATCAGTTATATTTGTCTAGTTATATGATACTAAACGGCATAAAGAAACTATACCTTATATGCTATAGTTTAATCATTTCTGTTACCAAATTGAGTTTCAATAGCATAATGTACTTGTTGATAATGCACTTTACAGATTATCGATGTCTGGTCTACAATCATTAGGGCGGCCTTTTCTGGACTGCCCCTGACTGTGCTAACACAGTTGCCTAACAATCACAGGTGCAGGCCCAAAACCACATCCACAACAGCAGGCTGGCTGTTTCATGCTCACTCGCCCTGTAATCCCACCACAGACACTGGAACACAGGTCAGGGAGTTCCAGGTGTGTGAGCCTAAAACATTTTCCATCATACGGAACTTTAACCTGCAAGTCACCAGCCTGATAAGAGGGTACTTTACTGTTACGCATTTGGAGAACTGTATACTTAAGAAACACAGCAGTACCATGATATCAGTAATAGTGAACACCATAGCTATATAGAAACCTTTGAACATTTTCTTAGTTTTTATTGTGAATGCAAACTTTAGACACCTTTAATAGCTACTATGAGGTAAAACTGTACTGACAAGAGTTAAGAACATCAGACTGGTAAGATGGCTCAGTGGTCTAAAGCACCTACTTAGAACAAGCTTAACAAATCACAGGGACTGCAGTTCAATCCCCCAGCACTACATGCCAGCCAGCCCCGCCCCCTGGTGGGCTGAGCTGGCCACACACACACACACACACAAATAAATAAATTTTTTAAAAAAAGAGTTAAGAACATCTTTACAGTTCTAAGTTGACCGCAAATAGACTTATTACCTAATATAAAATAGTAACTCATTTATACAATAACGAAATGTTTGTTTAGTCCAAATGTATGTTATACCATAAACGAAGGTAACAGTTGCTTATTTAACCAATCTTGAACTGATTGCTGAAAACATCCTGCATGCTAACATTCAAATACTGTTTAACTCTTAAAAGTCACATTTTACCAATCAAAAGCTCAACAGTGAGAATAAGAGAAACCTATTTTAGTAAAATATAGAATCATTTGCTTTTAAATTTAGTTTGGTAAGCTCAAGCAAGATCATTTCAGGTCATAAATGGAAAAAAAAAAAAAAAAGGTCATTTCAGGGACCAGCAAGATACTTTAGTGGACTAAAGTCCTTGCTTAGGCAAGTGCAGAGACTGTGGTTTGATCCCTGGCACCACATGCCATACCACCCCCACCCCAAGGGCAGGCTTAGCTGGCCCCAGAGTCCAGGCATGGTAGCATACGCCTATAATCCCAGTGCTGGGAGGTTGAAAACAGGAGGATCACTATGAGTCTGAGCTGCACAGTGAGACCCTTAACAACCAAATACATTTTTAACAAAAGATCATTTCAATGTTAAGAAACCTTATTGTCTTTGACAGAGAAAGCTCAGCCTTTTAATTATAGCAAACTTAAATATAGCTTAACAATTGCTTTAGATGACACATGAGAAACAAAACATAACATTTACTTTAAACTGTACATATTATCTTTATCCAAAGGAAAAGCTCTTAAAGTAATGTAAACACACAGCAATAGACATTGTAAAACCAATCTGTGGGTATTGTCTTGGTTTCCTCACAACCTGGATGAAAACATACTATCAACTTTAAAAGCATATTTATACTTAAGTCATTTAAATTAGTTTATTGTTAAGCTATATGAACCACCAACATTTGAGATAATGTCATGAATGTTTATTTATCTATGACCCAAATTAATGATAATATGTAACTAAACATTAACACAGAAACAGACACTTAATCTAAGTCCTGTGTAACCTTTGTGTTTCAAGCTTTAAGACTCCTATTCATCTCCATCCTCTCCACCAGAGAAGAAACTTGAAAAAATAAAGAAAATGAAAGATATGCACATGCTACATATTATTGCAGCACCAAAATAAAATTACATATTTATAGTGCCCCTGTATGGTTATCTTTGCTGCCTCTCTACCCCTAAAATCACCTTGCTTTCTCACAGTGGCAAGATGAGTCGTGGCCTTTTCTGTGGTCGCCCTGAAGTTTTGCAAGTACAAGATGCACAAGAAATGCTGTAGGAGAAAAAGTATCCTGCCCCTTGGCCCCAGAGCAGGCACCCAACTCTGGTGCCTATGTTGAGAGCCGCCTTGAACCAGACCGGCAACCTGCCCCCAGCGTCTCTGCAGGACACAGCTCTCAGAAGCCTGCACTCCTTTCTCCATGCAGCACTCTCCTCCCTCCCAGACAGGCCTTTTGTACCAAAGGCCTTCCAATTCCTGCAGCTTGATCAGAAAATTTGGGACACCATGGAGTTACAGGATGTTATAGCACAGGTTCTCTTATGTCCTGAGTCCTCACTGACCTTGAAAGCCTAGGACTACAATGTTGGCTATCCTGGTAGCATTTCTTTTTCTCTAATTTTTTGGTCTGCAAACCTAAGTTATTAAGCCTCCTGAAGAGAAGCTTGATGATAGTATTACCCTAAAACATATGCTATTGAGCTTAACATCAACAACTGTCTGAATATCAAACGCCTTAGACATAACAAGGAACAGTTATTTTCCATCAATCATTGATATGTTAAACTTTAAATACCTACAGAATGTGAAAAAGAATTTTAAAAAATTTAAAAAATAAAAAATAGTAAAAAAAAAAAAGAAATAAAAGTTTAACATATCAATACTTGATAGAAAATATCTGTTCCATGTTATGCCCAAGATGTTTGATATTCAGACAGATAGTTAGGTTAAACCCAACTGCATATGTTATAGGGTAATAATAAGCTTCTCTTCTGCAGGGTTAATAACCTAAGTTTGCAGACCAAAAATCAGAGAAAAAGGAGGGCTGCAAGGACAGCCAACATTTTGGTCCTAGCCTTTCAAGGTCAGTGAGGACTCAGGACATAGGAGAACCTATACTGTAACATTATATAACTCAGTTGTGTCCCAAATTTTCTGATCAAGGAGATTATGGGGCCACAGAGGAAAGTGATCAATGATGTAAAGTGTCCCTAAGGAGAGTCACATGGAGAGAAAACATTCTCTCAGGCTTTCCCAGACAGCAAATTGATCAGCAATGGCTGTGACTCATCCACATGGCTGACACTCACAAAGGATCTACAAACTGTGGTATAGGATTTCAGGTTAAATCCTGAGGGGATCTGACTGACCTTGTCAGATACAAAAGTTACATTTCTTGTTATACAGGTCTTGCTTTATCTTGGTCTTAACCATCCAGCAGAAAAATATGAAAACAGTATAAAAAACAAAGCCACATTAATATGCTGATCTGTAAAAAGCTCAAGTCAACAACTTTGGACATTGCCAGTCTTACAGAAAACCCACTATTATTATGGACTACTGGACTATATTGGGAGATTCTGCTGAATTCAAGCACCTACAATGTTTAAATGACAATGAAATGCCCATCTCTGGCAAAACTAACCAAATAAATGGGATAGAAATAAACCACCCTTTTGTATCTGTATGCTCAAAATAGTTAGGATAGATATATAGCTCCATTATCTTAATTCAAAAAAATAGAGAGTTTTGTGATAATAATGTTTGAGACATGATATCATGTCTACATCTTGTACAATGAATAACCACTATGACAACAATATGCAATGTATTAATTCTTGAAAATGTGCCAGTAATCCGACTGGATTGTGAAACTGTCTCATTGATATTTCTTTCTCAATAAAATTATTTTTTAAAAAGTTAAAAAATAAAAAGGGGATACAAATGAAGCACCATTTTGTATCTGTATATTCAAAATAGTTAGGATAGGCTGGGGAGATGGCTCAGTAGAATAAGTGCTTCCCTGGCAAGCGCTAGGGCCTGAGTTCAATCCCTCGTTCTAAAAATAAAGGATAGATATGCAGCTACTTTCTCTTAATTCAATGAATAGAAATATTTGTACTAATAGTATTTAGACAGAATATCATGTTTGCCTCTTGTACTATGAATAACCAATACAAAGACAACAATATGCAGTATATTAATTATTGAAACTGTCCTACTAATTGGATTTGAAACTGTCTCATTGCTATTTGTTTCTCAATAAAATCAATAAAAAATAAATAAATAAAATTAGTAAAAAAATAGAAATAAACAATTAGAAATTTTCACACAGAAATTTAGAAATCTAACCATATACAACATTGTAGCAGGACAATCCTATGACACTTTTTTCTTGTCTCTTTTCATTTATTACCTTTTTTTAAAACAAACATTTACTTGAGAGAGGGTATAGCAGTAATTAACATGACATTAGAAGCAGTACGCTTTTAGAAGACCAGAATGACAGGGATTCCTGCAACACTTGTGATGTCCCCAGTGTCCATTCCCGGCAGAGCACAATGACCAGCAGCAACCAGCAGCCTTCTTCTGCATCCAGGAGACCCCGTGGGATTTGGCTGTGGAGCTCTTCCTGTGCAGCTGCCTCTCAGCAGCATCTAGAGGGTGACCGGCCAGTCCGTCCTGTGTGATGGCACAGTGACTCTGCTGCCCCAAGCCCATGTGCTTTCTCAGCAGACTGTACCTCAGCAGCAGGGAGTCTCCTAACTGTTTATCCGAGCGCACCACAGTGCCTGCTCTGGACACTGCCATTCTTGTGTTCTTCAGAGTTCTCTACAACTCGTATGACCCAGCCCTTGTTCTCTAATCCTCCGCTGTAGTCATTAATTACTTGTACTAAATGTTTCTTGCTCAGTCTGTTGTGTAGTAGTTGGACAAACATAGATTCAGACTCCTACTTTTGACCCAGCTGAGATGCATGAAAGAATCTGTCCTGTGTGTAAAGGAGGCTGCCGCCATTCTGTGGCATAGTTGATGTGGTCGCATTCACTTTTGTGGCTTACAGATATTTTTGAGAAGGGTTTAAGACATACAGAGAGCAGAGACTAACTCTAGTGGATGAGACTGATACAAACAGTACTAATCTTAATGTAATTTATAGCAACTTCCAAATCAGATATTTGTAATGTGAAGCTGTCATGGAAAAGTATAAAAACCACAATACTAGAACATTTTCAGAAGTCTTACTTAACTAATCAAACATAGGTGTTTTCCCTGATGATGTCTGAGAAATCTTGACTATAAAAAGAGTTGTGATAGGGATGATCAGGTTAGTTCTGGTCTTTGCCATCAGCAGAGTAGGCTGTCCCACCCTCAATCTTTGTTTCTGTGTGTCTGGTCTCAGCCCCCACACCTCTCTTTCTTCAACCCTCCTCAACTCTAGTAATAGAAATGCAACACAAGTCTGGTGAAATCACCCTCCAAGTCTCCAGCCATGACAACTGGTTCCAACTGGATGCACCGAGGAAAAGACAAGTACTATTTTTGCTGGCGTTGCTGAGTTGCTAGAGTATAAACCCAGATCTACCAGTCACCCTTTGCCAGTGCAGGAGAGAAGGCTGTCTGATAAAGGAGGAAACAGAAAAACAAAAGATCCAAAATACATTCCTGATGACATCTCTGAAAAGCATGGAGCTGGCCTCTGGCTTCCGGTGTCAGAAATTGCCAGAATCACGTTATAAAAATGCACCGAGTTACTCACTTTGATTCTGTCACTGTGGTTAGTGAAGTCCTGATGAATACAGTTCTTTCCGTGGTTTTTCTTTTCTTTTCTTTTTTCTTTTCTTTGCTTTGCTTTGCTTTGCTTTGCTTTGCTTTGCTTTGCTTTCCTTCCTTCCTTCCTTCCTTCCTTCCTTCCTTCCTTCCTTCCTTCCTCTCTCTCTCTCTCTCTCTCTCTCTCTCTCTCTCTCTCTCTCTCTCT